>NW_028321251.1:0-54082 GCF_062004578.1 Staurois parvus
CCTCCCCACATATCAGTGTACCTCCACCCCCCTGCCCTCCCCCCAGATAGTGTCCACCCCTCCCCATGTATCAGTAAATGCCCCCCCCACATAGTGTATGTCCACCCCCCCTCCCCCCAGATATCAGTGTAAGGCTAGATTCACACTAATGCGGTGTGTCACGTGATGTGTGTGCGGTGCGATTGGAGACGTATGTTTTTATGGCTCTAATCGCACCAAAATCATGCAGGACCCTTTTTTTGGGTCGGCACCAGAATCAGATCACATGAGTATTCTCACCCATGCCATCGGATTCTGCACCTCGCACTGTGGACTGATTTCAGGGTGTTGTTCACTTAATACGCACACCCGCAGCGGTTCACATGACCGGGGGGCGATTGTGATGCGGAATTCACACAGAAACCGCTGAGAATTCCACACCGCCTCAGTGTGAACCCGGGGTACATCTCCCCCTCCACTGTGTACCCCAATTATCAGTGTACTCCCCCCCAGGTGTCAGTGCACGTCCCCCCCCCCCCAGGTGTCAGTGCACGTCCCCCCCCCCCAGGTGTCAGTGCACGCCCCCCTCCTCCCAGATGTCAGTGCACGTCCCCTTCCCCTGATGTCAGTGCACGTCCCCTTCCCCTGATGTCAGTGTACGCCCCCTCCCCCCAGATGTCAGTGCAGGTCCCCTTCCCCAGATATCAGTGAATGTCCCTCTTCCTCTCCCTGTGTCCCCCAGATATCAGTGTCCCCCCCAGTGTCGGTGGTATCTCTCAGTTCTGTCTTCAGCAGCCAATCAGCTCTCCCCTCTGTAGGAGATGGAAATCCTGATTGGTTGCCCTGGGTTACCTCACACCGGACTGTATACCCGGCGGAGGACCAATCACAGGAGCGGAGCTCACATCCCTTTCCCGGGATCCCCTCTCCCGCTCTTACCCCGACTGGTGGGGCCCTTCCTACTCCTCCGGGCCCGGGGCATGCCGTGCTACTCAACAGCTGTCAGCGTGTCTGTGTGTGAGAGCCGCGATGGCTGCTGGGAGCCACCCGACTACACCTCCCACAATGCCCCGCGCCGCCCATCCACAATGCACCGGGCCGCCTCTCCTCATCCACTTCCCAGAATGCACTGCGGCGCCCCACTTACCTCCCACAATACAGTGCGCCGCCCTTTCCCGCCCACCTCCCACAGTGCACTGCGAGAACCTATCCTGACTGTCTTCCTCAGGAGAGGCTGAGTGCCCGGATGTGGGCGGAGCTCTGTGAGGTACTGATCTGGAAGAAGCATGTTGCCAGTGAAGTAATCAGTCTGCCGACAGTGATGTCACTAGAGGTCAGGAATGGGGTTCTAATGCCGATCACACGACTGCACCAAAGTTGCTGATTGGTCGCCTTCTGTAGAAAACACAGAACACACAGAAACACCCCCGGGCACACAGAAACCCAGAACACACAGAAACACCCCCCCCCCAGGCACACAGAAACCCTGGAACAGGTAGAAACACCCCCCCCCTCCGGGCACGCAGAAACCCCGGAGCACGCAGAAACCCCGGAACACGCAGAAACACCCCCCCCGGGCACACAGAAACCCCGGAACACACAAAAAACACCCCCCCCAGGCACACAGAAACCCCGGAACACACAGAAACACCCCCCCCCCCAGGCACACAGAAACCCAGAACACACAGAAACACCCCCCCCCCCCCAGGCAGACAGAAACCCTGGAACAGGTAGAAACACCCCCCCCCTCCGGGCACGCAGAAACCCCGGAACACGCAGAAACCCCGGAACACGCAGAAACACCCCCCCCCCAGGCACACAGAAACCCCTGGACACAGAAACACCCCCACCCCAGGCACACAGAAACCCCTGGACACAGAAACACCCCCACCCCAGGCACACAGAAACCCCTGGACACAGAAACACCCCCCCCCCCCCGGGCACACGTAAACCCCGGAACAGGTAGAAACACCCCCCTGGACACAGAAACCCCGGAACAGGTAGAACCCCCCCCCCCCGGACACACAGAAACCCCGGAACAGGTAGAACCCCCCCCCCCGGACACACAGAAACCCCGGAACACGCAGAAACACCCCCCCCCCCCCTGGACACACAGAAACCCTGGAACACGCAAAAACACCCCCCCCCCCCGGGCACACAGAAACCCTGGAACACGCAAAAACACCCCCCCGGACACACAGAAACCCTCCCCCCCGGGCACACAGAAACCCCAGAACACGCGCAGAAACACCCCCCCCCAGGCACACAGAAAGCCCACAATACAGACACTCTCCCCCTCCCGGGATACACAGGCCCCAAAGCAGGCAGAACTCAAGCCCCCCCCCGGCACAGAAGAAACTCCAGGAACCACAGACACTTTGAGTCACACAAACACCAGGACACCAGGGGCCATCTATTGCACAGTAAAACTCCTCCATGACTCTCATTACATGAACTCTTCCATTCCGGAGACAGATCCCATCAGTGACACAGAGACCCCAGAGTGCAGGATGTGATGCAATCCCTGGAATGGTGTCACCGCTCACCCAGGGATTGTACAAGAAAACTGCGACCTCTGGTGTCAGTCCTGAGCACTGACTGCCTCCCTAGTTCTGCAGAGAGGAATGTTGATGGGTCCTGGTCCCGTGATAAACAGAGATCCCAGAATACACAGATCCCCGGGACACAGAGACCCCAGATTACACAGAGACCCCAGATTACACAGAGATCCCAGAATACACAGATCCCCGGGACACAGAGACCCCAGATTACACAGAGATCCCAGAATACACAGATCCCGGGACACAGAGACCCCAGATTACACAGAGATCACATTACGCAGAGATCCCCAGAATACACAGAGATCCCAGGTTACACAGAGATCCCCAGAATACACAGATCCCAGATTACAGAGATCCCCGGGATATGCAGAGATCCCAGATTACACAGATCCCAGAATACACAGAGATCCCAGATTACACAGAGATCCCCAGAATACACAGGTATCTCCGGGATATGCCGAGATCCCAGATTACACAGAGATCCCCGGAACACACAGAGATCCCCAGAATACACAGATCCCAGATTACATAGAGATCCCCAGAATACAAAGATCCCTGGGATATGCAGAGATCCCAGATTGCACAGAGATCCCAGAATACACAGATCCCAGATTACACAGAGATTCACAGAATACACAGAGATCCCCAGAATACACAGAGATCCCTAGATTACACAGAGATCCCAGGAACACACAGAGATCCCAGAATACACAGACCCCAGATTACACAGAGATTCCAGGACACACAGAGATCCCCAGAATACACAGATCCCGGGACACACATATCACCAGAATACACAGGGATCTCCAGGATATGCAGAGATCCCAGATTACACAGAGATCCCAGAATACACAGAGATCCCCAGAATACACAGAGATCCCTAGATTACACAGAGATCCCAGGAACACACAGAGATCCCAGAATACACAGACCCCAGATTACACAGAGATTCCAGGACACACAGAGATCCCCAGAATACACAGATCCCGGGACACACATATCACCAGAATACACAGATCACGGATACACAGAGATCCCCAGAATACACAGAGATCCCGGGACACATAAAAATCCCCAGAATACACGGAGATCCCAGGACACAGAGACCCCAGAATACACAGATTCCGGGACACACAGATATCTCCAGGATACACATAGATCCCAGAATACACAGATCCTGGGACACAGAAACCCCACAATAGACAGAGATCCCCAGAACACAGAAATCCCGGGACATACAAAACCCTGGGACACACACAGATCTCTAGAATACATAGAGATCCTCGAGACACACAGAGATCCCGAGAACACACAGATGCCCGGGACACAGAAATCCCCAGAATACAGATTCCAAGACACACAGAGATCCCGGGACACACAGATCCTGGGATACACAGACCCCAGAATACACACAGATCCCGGGACAAGCAGAGATCCACATAATACAGATTCCGGGACACACAGATCACTGGGACACACAGAAACCCCACAATACACATAGATCTCCGGTACACACAGAGATCCCAGGAATACATGAAACCCCTGGGATACACAGAGATCCCCGGGACATGCAGAGATCCCCAGGAATACACGAAACCCCCGGGACACACAGAGATCCCAGGAATACACGAAACCCCCGGGACACACAGAGATCCCAGGAATACACGAAACCCCCGGGACACACAGAGATCCCCTGGACACTCAAAGATCCCTTGGACACACAGAGTTCCCAAGAATACACAAAACCCCCGGAACACATAGAGATCCCAGGAATACACAAAACCCCCGGGACACACAGAGATCCCAGGAATACACGAAACCCCCAGGACACAGAGAGATCCCAGGAATACACGAAACCCCCGGGACACACGGAGATCCCAGGAATACACGAAACCCCCGGGACACAGAGATACCAGGAATACACGAAACCCCCGGAACACATAGAGATCCCAGGAATACACAAAACCCCCGGGACACACAGAGATCCCAGGAATACACGAAACCCCCGGGACACAGAGATACCAGGAATACACGAAACCCCCGGGACACAGAGATCCCAGGAATACACGAAACCCCCGGGACGCACAGAGATCCCAGGAATACACAGAGATCCCCAAAATACACAGAGATCCCCAGAATACACAGATCACCGGGATACAGAGATCCCCAGAATACACAGAGATCCCGGGACAAGCAGAGATCCACAGAATACAGATTCCAGGACACACAGATCACTGGGACACACAGAAACCCCACAATACACATAGATCCCCGGGACACAGATCCCAGGAATACACGAAACCCCTGGGACACGCAGAGATCCCCGGGAGACGCAGAGATACCAGCAATACATGAAACCCCCGGGACACGCAGAGATCCCAGCAATACATGAAACCCCCGGGACACGCAGAGATCCCAGCAATACATGAAATCCCCGAGACACGCAGAGATCCCAGCAATACATGAAACCCCCGAGACACGCAGAGATCCCAGCAATACATGAAACCTCCGAGACACGCAGAGATCCCAGCAATACATGAAACCCCCGGGACACGCAGAGATCCCAGCAATACATGAAATCCCCGAGACACGCAGAGATCCCAGCAATACATGAAACCCCCGAGACACGCAGAGATCCCAGCAATACATGAAATCCCCGAGACACGCAGAGATCCCAGCAATACACGAAACCCCCGAGACACGCAGAGATCCCAGCAATACATGAAACCCCCGGGACACGCAGAGATCCCAGCAATACATGAAACCCCCGAGACACGCAGAGATCCCTGCAATACATGAAACCCCCGGGACACGTAGAGATCCCAGCAATACATGAAATCCCCGGGACACGCAGAGATCCCAGCAATACATGAAATCCCCGGGACACACAAAGATCCCGGGACATACAGAAACCCAAACTTGTATGCGTTTTTGATGCCTTTTTTCCATAGAGCCATGTGAAAGCAGCCTTAGAGGGAGGCAGTCAGTTCCCAGGAGTGACACCAGAGGTCGCTGTTGTCTGCTAGGATCCCTAAGTGAGTGGTGACACCATTCCAGGGATTGCATCACATCCTGCACTCTGGCATCTCGTGTGTCACTGATGGGATCTGTCTCCAGAATGCAACATGGCGGGGTCACTGCAAGCAGAGAATATGACCAAGGACGGCGAAAAGAGATCTGCAGACTGATGGGGGTTGGGAGGGTCCCAGCATGTGCCCGGTGCTGACCGGGACTTTACAATCCACCGGATGACAAAACTTCCTACTGACCGTTATCAGCAAAAGTGAAAGAAAATCCCACATTGTGGGTTGTCACCAGAACGGGAATAGAAGGAAAATCTTACAATGGGGACACTGGCTCTGGTGACACCCTGGGATTCCCTCACTTTGGATGGATTTCCTCTCACTTCCTGTTGTGGCTATAGGACAGGAAGTGCGAGGAAAATCTACCCCATGGCAGAAGGAAATCTAATCCTTCCTTACTCTCCTGATAGAAAACATGATTTTGTTCAACTTTAATCTGCTGACATTTTGTCTCCCCTGGTTCTGATTAACCCTTCTCCCCTCCAGAGGTTTCCCCTCGCCCTCCAGATGATTCCCCCCCCCCCCTCACCCTCCAGAGGATCCCCCCCACGCCCTCACCCTCCAGAGGATTCTCCCACCCTCGCCCTCCAGAGGATTCCGCGCCCTCGCCATCCAGAGGATCCCACGCCCTCACCCTCCAGAGGATCCCCCCCGCGCCCTCACCCTCCAGAGGATTCTCCCACCCTCGCCCTCCAGAGGATTCCGCGCCCTCGCCATCCAGAGGATCCCATACCCTCACCCTCCAGAGGATTCTCGCCCTCCAGAGGATTCCATGCCCTCGCTCTCCAGAGGATTCCCCCCCCCCCCTAGCCCTCCAGAGGATTGCCCCACACCCTTGCCCTCCAGAGGATTCCCCACCCTCGCCCTCTAGAGGATCCCGCGCCATGCCCTCACCCTCCAGAGGATTCCCCTCCTCGCCCTCCAGAGGATTCCCCCACCCTTGCCCTCCAGGGGATTCCCCGCCATCGCCCTCTAGAGGATTCCCCCCCCCCTACACGCCCTCACCCTCCAGAGCAGTGGTTCTCAACCTTTCTAACGCCGCGACCCCTTAATACAGTTCCTCATGTTGTGGTGACCCCCAACCATAAAATTATTTTCGTTGCTACTTCATAACTGTAATTTTGCAGTAGGAGGAATAGTGCCCCATCATTGGTGTCAGTGGGAGGAATAGTGCCCCGTCATTGGTGTCAGTGGGAGGAATAGTGCCCCATCATTGGTATCAGTGGGAGGAATAGTGCCCCGTCATTGGTGTCAGTGGGAGGAATAGTGCCCCATCATTGGTATCAGTGGGAGGAATAGTGCCCCCTTCATTGGTGTCAGTGGGAGGAATAGTGCCCCGTCATTGGTGTCAGTGGGAGGAATAGTGCCCCATCATTGGTGTCAGTGGGAGGAATAGTGCCCCGTCATTGGTGTCAGTGGGAGGAATAGTGCCCCGTCATTGGTGTCAGTGGGAGGAATAGTGCCCCGTCATTGGTATCAGTGGGAGGAATAGTGCCCCGTCATTGGTGTCAGTGGGAGGAATAGTGCCCCCTTCATTGGTGTCAGTGGGAGGAATAGTGCCCCGTCATTGGTGTCAGTGGGAGGAATAGTGCCCCGTCATTGGTGTCAGTGGGAGGAATAGTGCCCTGTCATTGGTATCAGTGGTAGGAATAGTGCCCCGTCATTGGTGTCAGTGGGAGGAATAGTGCCCCATCATTGGTATCAGTGGGAGGAATAGTGCCCCATCATTGGTGTCAGTGGGAGGAATAGTGCCCCATCATTGGTGTCAGTGGGGGGAATAGTGCCCCATCATTGGTATCAGTGGGGGGAGGAATAGTGCCCCATCCTTGGTGTCAGTGGGGGGAGGAATAGTGCCCCATCCTTGGTGTCAGTGGGGGGAGGAATAGTGCCCCATCCTTGGTGTCAGTGGGGGGAGGAATAGTGCCCCATCATAGGTGTCAGTGGGGGGAGGAATAGTGCCCCATCATTGGTGTCAGTGGGGGGAGGAATAGTGCCCCATCATTGGTGTCAGTGGGGGGAGGAATAGTGCCCCATCCTTGGTGTCAGTGGGGGGAGGAATAGTGCCTCATCCTTGGTGTCAGTGGGGGGAGGAATAGTGCCCCATCCTTGGTGTCAGTGGGGGGAGGAATTGTGCTCCATCCTTGGTGTCAGTGGGGGGAGGAATTGTGCCCCATCATTGGTGTCAGTGGGGGGAGGAATTGTGCTCCATCCTTGGTGTCAGTGGGGGGAGGAATTGTGCTCCATCCTTGGTGTCAGTGGGGGGAGGAATTGTGCCCCATCGTTGGTGTCAGTGGGGGGAGGAATTGTGCCCCATCGTTGGTGTCAGTGGGGGGAGGAATCGTGCCCCATCCTTGGTGTCAGTGGGGGAGGAATCGTGCCTCATTGTTGGTGTCAGTGGGGGGAGGAATAGTGCCCCATCGTTGGTGTCAGTGGGAGGAATAGTGTCCCATCATTGGTGTCTGTGGGAGGAATAGTGCCCCATCATTGGTATTAGTGACACCAATGATGGGGCACTATTCCCACTGACACCAGTGATACTTACCTTGCAGACCCCTGCTCCAGCCTGGGCTCGCTCGCTCCCTCCCTCTCCCATGGTACAGACACTTACCTGTCAGCTGTCTTCCTTCTCCGGCCGCTCTCCTCCTCTTCACTCGCTCGATCTTCGCGGTGCCGCTCGGCCCCTCCTCTCCAAGCTCCACCTCCTTGCCGGTGATTGGCCGCCTGTGTGCCTGAGCTACAGTGCCGGCGGCCAATCACAGGCGAGGATTGATCTCGAGGTGTGTCCAGATGACAGGGGCGGCATGTCATCCCGCCCACACCTGGAGACGGCGGTGGCGGCGGCGAGGAGCGGTGTCTCGGTTCCTAAGACCATCGGAAATATGTGTTTTCCGATGGTCTTAGGCGACCCCTGTGGAAGCGTCGTTCGACCCCCAAAGGGGTCGCGACCCCCAGGTTGAGAACCGCTGCTCCAGAGGATCCCGCTCTCACCCTCCAGAGGATTTCCCCCCCTTCCTGACCAGGTCATTTCTTGCGTTATGGCGCTGCGTTACTTTAACTGACAATTGCGCGGTCATGCAACGCTGCACCCAAATGAAATTTACGTCCTTTTTTCCCCACAAATAGAGCTTTCTTTTTCTGGTATTTGATCGCCTGGGTGTTTTTATTTTTTTGCGCTATAAACAAAAAAAGCAACAATTTTGAGGAAAAACAATATTTTGGAGTTTTTGCTATTAAACATTTGCAGTAAAAAAAAAATGAAAAAATCAAATTTCGTCATAAATTTCAGCTAAAATGTATTCTTTGTGTCTTTGCTAAAAAGAAATCCCAATACATGTAAATTAATTGGTTTACGTGAAAGTTATAGCGTCTACAAATGGCGGTACAGATACTGGGATTTTTTTTTTTTCATACTAGTAATGGCGGCGATCAGCAACTTACAGCGGGACTGCGGTGGGCATTCTGACACTGGAGGGGGGGGGGGGGGGAGGGAATTGACTTGGTGTCACTGACATCCCCAGTGACACCAATACAGTGAACAGTGCTAATAAAAAGCACTGACACTGTACTAATGGCAAAGGGCAGGAAGGGGTTAACGTGGGGGGCGATCAAATGATTACCTGTGTGCTGGTTTACTCTGTAGTCATGCTATGCAGAGCCATACAAAGCAGCAATGCTGGTGCTGACGGGAAAGATCTGTATTGTTTCCATACAGATCTCTTCCTTGTCAGTGATACTCGGCGATCGACAGCTGAAGCTGCCAATGGCGACGCGCTCTCTACTTGGAAATGTGAAATCACGTGTATATATATATACGTGATTTTGTGCAGCCCTGCCACCCTGTAGCAATATTTCTGCTATAGGGCGGCAAGCAAGTGGTTAATATACCAATAAAAACTATTTTTAAAAAATTCCATTATCATTACATATGGTATTTTAAACTCATTTTAGATACTTTAGATCTCATCATTGGATCTCTGTGCTTCTCTATGCAATGCAGGCAGATCATGGCTGGTGGTAGGGGCTTTACATAGCTTCCTGAAAACATCACAGCACCCTGCCTCGGTACTCATCTCAAGAGCCCTCAGCCCTGCAAGCAGTGGAAGGAGTTCTATTTTTTTTATATGCCTTGATGGGTGGGTGTCTGTCTGGAGGAGTGGGCGTTCCTAGGCAGGCTGCCATAATGTAAGCAACGCCCACGTGTGAAACTGAGCCGCCATGATTGAAAGAACTGAAATGCAGTGAATGAAAGGGGCGGAGCCAGGGACAGTCAGGCTGAGGACGAAAGTGCTAGATGATGCTGGACGTTCTCCAACCAGGAAATGAGGCGGAGCGCTATCTGACTTTCTGCAGCTTCTAGTGCATGTGAGAAGCTCCCAGTGTGCAGTGACATCAGAGGAAGCCGTTTCAGTCCAGGGGAGGAGCCGCTACACCTGTGCAAGGCTGAAGGGGAGGAGCCAGTACTCCTGTGCAAGACTGAAGGGGAGGAGCCGATACACCTGTGCAAGACTGAAGGGTAGGAGCCGGTACACCTGTGCAAGACGAGGGGAGGAGCCGGTATACCTGTGCATGACTGAAGGGGAGGAGCCGGTACTCCTATGCAGACTGAAGGGGAGGAGCCAATACACCTGTGCAAGACTGAAGGGGAGGAGCCGGTACTCCTGTGCAAGACTGAAGGGGAGGAGCCGGTACATCTGTGCAAGACCGAAGGGGAGGAGCCAGTACACCTGTGCAAGACTGAAGGGGAGGAGCCGGTACACCTGTGCAAGACTGAAGGGGAGGAGCCGGTACACCTGTGCAAGACGAGGGGAGGAGCTGGTGCACCTGTGCAAGACTGGAGGGGGGAGTTTATCCCTTAGTGCTGACCACTTCCCATCCCTTTAAGGCAGAGGGGGGCAGTTGGTTCATGTGACCGCTGTGATTGGTTGTCACAGTGGTCATATGATCAGAAAGCTCCTCATCGCAAGTATGTATCAGAAGCCTACCAATCCCCCCTGACCACTGTGCTGGGAGTGTGCAAGGAGAGTGCAGGGAGCAGGTTGGGAGTGCAAGGAACGTGTTGGGAGCGGGTTGGGAACTTGCAGGGAGCGGGTTCGGAGTGTGCAGGGAGCGGGTTGGGAGTGTGCAGGGATCGGGTGGGGAGTGTGCAGGGAGCGGGTTGGGAGTGTGCAGAGAGAGTGTTGGGAGTGTGCAGGGAGCGGGTTGGGAGTGTGCAGGGAGCGGGTTGGGAGTGTGCAGGGAGCGGGTTGGGAGTGTGCAGAGATTGGGTGGGGAGTGTGCAGGGAGCGGGTTGGGAGTGTGCAGGCAGCGGGTTGGGAGTGTGCAGGGAGCGGGTTGGGAGTGTGCAGAGATTGGGTGGGGAGTGTGCAGGGAGCGGGTTGGGAGAGTGTTGGGAGTGTGCAGGGATCGGGTTGGAAGTGTGCAGGGAGGGGGTTGGGAGTGTGCAGGGAGCGGGTTGGGAGTGCAGGGAACGTGTTGGGAGTGCAGGGAACGTGTTGGGAGTGGGTTGGGAGCGTGCAGGGAGTGGGTTGGGAGTGCAGGGAATGTGTTGGGAGTGTGCAGGGAGCGGGTTGGGAGTGTGCAGGGAGAGTGATGGGAGTGTGCAGGGAGTGGGTTTGGAGTGTGCAGGAAGCGTGCTGGGAGTGTGCAAGGAGCGTGCTGGGAGTGTGCAGGGAGCGGGTTGGGAGTGTGCAGGGATCGGGTTGGGAGTGTGCAGGGAGCGGATAGGGAGTGTGCAGGGAGCGGGTTGGGAGTGTGCAGGGAGAGTGTTGGGAGTGTGCAGGGAGCGGGTTGGGAGTGTGCAGGAAGCGTGCTGGGAGTGTGCAGGCAGCAGGTTAGGAGTGTGCAGGGATCGAGTTAGGAGTGTGCAGGGAGCGGGTTGGGAGTGTGCAGGGATCGGGTGGGGAGTGTGCAGGGAGCGTGCTGGGAGTCTGCAGGGAGCAGGTAGGGAGTGTGCAGGGATCGGGTGGGGAGTGTGCAGGGAGTCTGCAGGGAGCAGGTTGGGAGTGTGCAGGGATCGGGTTGGAAGTGTGCAGGGAGCGGGTTGGGAGTGTGCAGCCAGCACGCTCTCAGTCTGGTAGGTGTTTATTAACAGGGCCACATACATGTGTACTGCTGGCGTCGAGGTTCATCGGCCATCCCCATCAATTCCAAAACATTTCTCCAAAATGGCAACACTGCAGAAATCTCCAAATTAGGCAGGGATATATTAGGCAGCAAGTGAACATGTTGCCCCTGAAGTTGATGCGTTGAAAGCAGAAAACAAGGACCAGTGTAAGGATTGGAGGGACTTTGAGGAGGGCCAGATTGTGAAGTCTGGACAACTGGGGCGGAGCCACTCCAGCACTGCAGGTCTTGTAGGACGTTTCCAGTCTACAGTGGCCAGGACTGGCATATATGTTGCGAGGCAAAGAAGGCAATTGCCTAGGGCGGCATTTTTCCGCCCCCCCTGGCAGAAGTGACACAGTGGCAGCTGATGACTGGGGAGCAGTGCAGGCAGGGGAACAGCAGGAGCTGGGATCCACAAGATGGATGGTGTCCAACTCCTTCCTGGTCCTCATCATGGTTTTGGTGGTGCCTGATGGATACCATTCTGCGAGCTGTGCCAGTGAGTGCTGGAACGGAGGAGGACGGTGTAGAGCAGATGAGTCATCCGCCACAGGCTGGGGGGTTGCTGGAGGATGTCCAATGAGCCTAGGGCAGCACAGAAATATAATACACCACTGGGTCAGGACCAAAAGTGGTCCAAGGAAGGAAAACCGGCCAACTAGTGACCAACGTCACGGGCTGCCAAGGCTCATTGATGGACATATAGTCCGATCTGATAGAAGAGCTACAGGAGCTCAAAGTTCTGGTTCTGATAGAAAGGTGTTAGAACACCCAGAGCATCACAGTTGTGTACGGGACTGTGTAGCCGCAGGCCGGTCAGGGGGCTCATTCTGACCAGTGTCCACAGCCGAAAGAGCCTACAATGGGCATGTGAACTTCAGGACTGGACGACGGAGCAATGGAAGGAGGTGGCTTGGTCTGAGGAATCTTTTCCATGATGTGGGTGTGTGTCACTTACCTGGAAAGAGATGGCACCAGGATAGGACAAAGACAAAGCCGGTGGAGGCGGTGTGATGCTTTGGCGAATGTTCTGGGATACCTTGGATCCTTCTATTCATGTGGATGTTCCTTGACACGTACCACCTACCTAAACTTTGCTGTTGATCAAGTAAACCCCTTGATGGAAACAGTGTTCCCTGATGACAGTGGCCTCTTCCAGCAGGATAATGCACCACACTGCAAAAATGGTTCAACAGAGGTTTGAGGAGCACAATACCCATGCCGACCCATATCTACAGCCAAAAGCACCTACAATGGGCATGTGAGCTTCAGAACTGGACCACAGAGCAATGGAAGGAGGTGGCCTGGGCTGAGGTATCACAATTTTTTTTTTGGTGATGTGGATGGCTGGGTGGGTGTGCATCACTTACCTGGGGAAGAGATGGCACCAGGATGGGACGTAGACAAAGCCGGTGGAGGCGGTGTGATGCTTTCGCCAATGTTCTTCTGGGACACCTTGGATCCTTCTATTCATGTGGATGTTCCTTGACACGTACCACCTACCTAAACATTGCTGGTGACCAAGTACACCCCTTCATGGAAATGGTATTCCCTGATGACAGTGGCCTCTTCCAGCAGGATAATGTGTCACACTGCAAAAATGGTTCAACAGAGGTTTGAGGAGCACAATACCCATGCCGACCCATATCTACAGCCAAAAGCACCTACAATGGGCACATGAACGTCAGAACTGGACCATGGAGCAATGGAAGGAGGTGGCCTGGGCTGAGGAATCACATTTTCTTTTCCATGATGTGGACCGCCGGGTGGGTGGGTGTCACTTACCTGGGGAAGAGATGGCACCAGGATGGGATGAAGACAAACCCGGCAGAGGTAGTGTGATGCTTTGGCCAATGTTCTTCTAGGATACCTTGGATCCTTCTATTCATGTGATTGTTCCTTGACACGTACCACCTACCTAAACATTGCTGGTGACCAAATACACCCCTTCATGAAAAAGATATTCCCTCATGACAATGGCCTCTTCCAGCAGGATAATGTGTCACACTGCAAAAATGGTTCAACAGAGGTTTGAGGAGCACAATACCCATGCTGACCCATATCTACAGCCAAAAGCACCTACAATGGGCATGTGAGTATCAGAACTGGACCACAGAGCAATGGAAGGAGGTGGCCTGGTCTAATGAACTCAAGAATGATTTGAGGAACACAGCAACGAGGTGTTGACTTGACCTCCAAACTCTCCAGATCTCAATCCAATCGAATTCTCCAGATCTCAATCCAATCGAATTCTCCAGATCTCAATCCAATCGAATTCTCCAGATCTCAATCCAATCGAGCATCTGTAGGAGGTGCTGGGAAAATAAGTCCGAGCCATGAAGGCTCCACCTCACAACTTACAGGACTTAAAGGATCTGCTACTGACGGCTTGGTGCCGATCCCTACAGAGGTCTAGTGGAGTCCATGCCTGGGGGGGTCAGGGCTGTTTTGGTGACAAAAGGGGGACCTACCCAGTATTAGGTGGGTGGGCATCGAGTTATGGCCGATCGCTGTTGGTTGCTTCTAGTGGATTGTATAGACGATCATACAGCTGAAAACACATTTCTGATTGGCTGTCACCTCCCACCTTTGCAATACTTTATCAAATATCTGGGCCCCAACCGCGTCCGCCATTCATTTTTTTTTTTTTTTTACTTTTGTCATCTTTGGTTCTTTTTTTTTTATATATTTAGAATTTCATCATCTGCGCCCCCCCCCCCCCGAATCGTCCTGTTGTAACACTCCGATCGTTGTGTCATCACACTAAGGAATCCGTGTCGGAGATCATTCCGAGTTTCCACGCCGTCTTGCATCACGCCTGGCTGGGACTTGCCCGGATCAGTCAGCAGCTCTGCCCACACTGAACCGGCCGGTGCATTGTACCTGCACCATGGCAACGTGGCAAGAAGTGACCCCCCCCAACGAGGAAGGAAGGAGGCCGCCATCATTCATTTATATGTCTTCTTTGCTCAAAGGACAATTCCACATCGTAGCCATCATTGTGATGGAAGAAACCACGGAATGACTTCTTCGGGGGCTTTAAGTTCTCATTCACATGTATGGCTACGGGGCAGTAAAACCAGGAGGTTTAGCCAAAGTAGTACCTCCCCCCCCCCAACCACCTCCGTGAGTATGTGACCTCTTAGGACTGTACACATGCCGCAGCATAAATAGAAATGTCCCTGGCCCCGCCCCTTTCATTCATTGGATTTCAGCTCTTTCAATTGTGGAAGCGCGCCATCACCTGTGGGTGGTACCTATGCATCAGGACTGGGGGGCTCATGGGAGGAGTACTCCTACAAAGTTACAATGTACAGTCTGATCACTGGGGGAGGGGAGGCTGAGGAAATGCCACCTCCTCCTTCTACAAAGTTACAATGTACAGACTGATCTCTGGGGGAGGGGAGACTGAGGAAATGCCTCCTCCTCCTTCTACAAAGTTACAATGTACAGTCTGATCACTGGGGGATCGCCTTTAACTTTTTTTCTTCAGGGGGGAGGTGGGAACACTCCTTGTCACATGCTGCAGCATAAATTAAACTCACTGGCCCCGCCCCTTTCATTCATTGGATTTCAGTTCTTTCAATCGTGGAAGCTCAGCATCACCTGTGGGTGGTACTTATGCAAATACGGCCTGCCTAGGAATGCCCACATCGCTGCATTTTGATATTTGCATAGCTCCTCCCACTGCCTGCCTCAGGACTGGGGGCTCTTGGAAGGTGTATTGAGGCAGGAAGCTATGTACAGCCCCTCCCACCAGCCATGCATTGCATAGAGAAGCACAGAGACCCAGTCTGAAAACAGAAATGATGTATTTCTGGAAAATAAAATACGAACGCAAGTTTTAAATAGTTAAAAGTTGGCGTGACTACTTGCTTCACTTCTCTGTATCCCACCGACTAACAGGTGGCCTGCACCGCCGACCCCCGCTGGCAGGGACGGACTCTGCCACACACGCAGGCACTGGTCTGCTCTCCCGAACATGTTCCTGGAAGATGCTGGCAACATGTCCGCTCCAGATCCGCCGATTGATGTGAGCGCGGGATGAGTCACACTCGCATCGGAATCCAGGCGATCGCCTTTGAACTGCCGCCAGCTTTCTTCTCCCAGATGAGGCCGGAGCGGGTGTCAGACATTCATCAAGACGGCGTCCAGAGACACGTGTGAAGGCAGCGCGGATCCGCGGCTCAGAGCGCGCGCTTGTGCACGCCCTCAATGCTGCTGGAGCCACCGGTGTCAGAAGTATAGCTTCATGGATTAGTAATGTGAAGTGTCATCAGATGTATACAATGTATCAGTGTGACCCCTCCAGGTATTGGTTACCTCTCCCCCTGACCACGCCTTCTCCCCCTGACCACGCCTTCATCTGATTTCCGCTCCAGAAGGACGGCACCATCTTTGTTCAGGTTTCATCCGGGGTCACCATCTACTTCCTGTACTGAGATTCCAGCTCACAGATGACACAATCATGTAAATCCTGGCTGTGTTCAATAGTGCTGGCTATGATCATTGTGTAACTTACTCCTCCTTCTACAAAGGTACAATGTACAGTCTGATCACTGGGGGAGGGGAGACTGAGGAAATGCCTCCTCCTCCTTCTACAAAGTTACAATGTACACTCTGATCCCTGGGGGAGGGGAGACTAAGGGAAGGCTCCCTCCTCCTTCTACAAAGTTACAATGTACAGTCTGATCACTGGGGGAGACTGAGGAAATGCCTCCTCCTCCTTCTACAAAGTTACAATGTACGGTCTGATCACTGGGGGAGGGGAGACTGAGGAAATTCTTCCTCCTCCTTCTACAAAGTTACAATGTACAGTCTGATCACTGGGGGAGGAGACTGAGGAAATGCTTCCTCCTCCTTCTACAAAGTTACAATGTACAGTCTGATCACTGGGGGAGGGGAGACTGAGGAAATGCCTCCTCCTCCTTCTACAAAGTTACAATGTACGGTCTGATCACTGGGGGAGGGGAGACTGAGGAAATTCTTCCTCCTCCTTCTACAAAGTTACAATGTACAGTCTGATCACTGGGGGAGGGGAGACTGAGGAAATGCTTCCTCCTCCTTCTACAAAGTTACAATGTACAGGCTGATCACTGGGGGAGGGGAGACTGAGGAAATGCTTCCTCCTCCTATAAAGTTACAATGTACAGTCTGATCACTGGGGGGGTCACCTCTAACCTTTTTTTTTTTCCAAGGAGGAGGTGGAGACACACCTTGTAGCAATTGTGCACACAAAGATGGATGCGGTCCTCCATCTTGCTAAGGATCCTCCATCTTGTATCTCTCTCCAAATCCCCCCTCCCCCTCTGTTTAGTGACGTGATCTGTATGATGTAGAGATCACAAGCAGCAAACACATTGGGAGGGCATCATGTTTATAAACCCCAATTAGCCTGACCCCCCCCCCCCCCCCCCATGTCTGTGAGACTCTTGCTTGGAAAAGGATTGCAAAACCATAAACCAGTCCTTCGCTGGGCTTCAAAGACATGCCAGATAAGCCGTAAAACAGACACCTCATTCAAAATCTATTTTCCCCTATGATTCCATATCTTGGATTATGGAAGACTTACATAAAAACTGGGCATATATTCACACCGGTCACTTTAATACAAGTCGCCTGATATATTACACCCCCTAGCTGACATCTACAGGAGAGCAGAAAATGATATCTCCTTAACCGTCTCAGCAGGTATGTCCTATTTCATATCTAGACGTTCAGCAGATGATTCTGCATATTAATCTACTCGTGGATAGAATGTTACATGTATCCAGGGAAAGTTATTGCCCTGGTATCAACTTGGGAGGGATTTTGGTTCTAGCTTGGGTCTCCGCCTGCAGCACCCACCCAAACGAGGCGATTGGTTCTCTGCTTCAGGGAGACACCCTGCTGAGTTCCTAGAAAAGCCAAGCTGAGTTGAAGTTGAAGAAGCTCCCTTTTAACATCGGAACCAACTTTGGGAGATGGCCCTTTTGCTCAGAGAACTTGAAAGCTGCTTAACCCAGGACTTTTGGCAAGTACTTTATCTCTCTAAACTTCTTTCTGTTATCTCTTTCCTGTGTTATTGATCTCTCTGTGTGTGTTTGTGTATATATACACACACGCTACATCTTTTCTGTAAATATTTTTATTGCACCCTTTTGACGTTTTAGTAATAAATTCTACTTTCTGAAAGTGTTGAACTGTTTCTAAAGCTCTTTAATGCAAACTAAGAATCCCTGCCTCTGAAGAGTGCTACTGTGTGTTTTAAACTTCGGTATATCGCTGCCTGTGGTGACAGTGGTATACAGACGCTTATGCAAACATCATAGTGTTATTGCTGATATCGCCGAGTTTCCCCTTTCTCTGTACAAAAAGGAGGTGGTGGCAGTGTGAAGGGTTAATTGCGTAATTAACCTGACCCAGTAACAATCGCGTCCAGGCTGCCGGTACACAGATTGTGGTCCATTAGCTGGAAAATCTTTGTGCAGGGCGCAGCTGTGCGTGGCATTGTTAAGCACGTGACAGTGCGGTTTTAGATTGGCTAGTCCTTCGGTCACGAGTTTGGTGAGAAGGTCTGGGGTCTGACGCTGCGATCGTCACACTCCTTGTCTTTAATATTGTACCTGTACGGGCAATTTATTTTTATGAATTTTTTTTGTACATTTTGAAATCATGTACATTTCTGTATTTACACTCATCATTAGGAGATTCCCTCAATGTACAGAGTGCTCTGAATGGACGAGGTGAGGGATTACGTCATGCTCTCCACCTCATCCAATCAGAGAATGCTGTGCAGTCATAGAGAAAATGCAAAGCATCCTCTGAGAGGCGCCTGTGCCCAGCGACCGAACTCCTGTGTTCACCGTGCAGCAGGGCAGCCGCTCGGTACAGGACCCAGAATCTAGTAGCTGTAGTAGCCCTGTAGTAGTGGACTAGTAGCCCTGTAGTAGTGGACTAGTAGCAGTGTAGTAGCCCTGTAGTAGTAGACTAATAGCGGTGTAGTAGCCCTGTAGTAGTGGATTAGTAGCGGTGTAGTAGCCCTGTAGTAGTGGACTAGTAATGGTGTAGTAGCCCTGTAGTAGTGGATTAGTATCGGTGTAGTAGTGGACTATTAGCGGTGTAGTGGTGGACTAGTAGCGGTGTAGTGGTGGACTAGTAGCGGTGTAGTGGTGGACTAGTAGCGGTGTAATAGTGGACTAGTAGCGGTGTAGTAGCCCTGTAGTAGTGGATTAGTAGCGGTGTAGTAGCTCTGTAGTAGTGGACTAGTAGCGGTGTAGTAGAGGACTAGTAGTGGTGTAGTAGTGGACTAGTAGTGGTGTAGTAGAGGACTAGTAGCGGTGTAGTAGCCCTGTAGTAGTGGACTAGTAGCGGTGTAGTAGCCCTGTAGTAGTGGAATAGTAGCGGTGTAGTAGTGGACTAGTAGCGGTGTAGTAGCCCTGTAGTAGTGGACTAGTAGCGGTGTAGTAGTGGAATTGTAGCGGTGTAGTAGAGGACTAGTAGTGGTGTAGTAGTGGACTAGTAGTGGTGTAGTAGCCCTGTAGTAGTGGACTAGTAGTGGTGTAGTAGCGGTGTAGTAGCGGTGTAGTAGCACTGTAGTAGTGGACTAGTAGCGGTGTAGTAGCCCTGTAGTAGTGGAATAGTAGCGGTGTAGTAGCCCTGTAGTAGTGGACTGGTAGCGGTGTAGTAGTGGACTAGTAGCGGTGTAGTAGCCATGACTACCACAGTGATTTCCAGCTTCTAGAGGGATCCCCACTGGCATGGTATATGCATAGCATATGGTTTTTATACATACCTTCAGTTAGACCCAGTGATGTCATCACTGGGTCTCTGTGCTTCCCTATGCTGTGCCCCCACAGGACATATTTTCCAGCCCTTCCTGCCAGGACAGGAAGTGATGGGAATTCCAACCATCGGGGACACATACTACAATTCGGAGAGGTCCTATCCCTTTTGTTTGGTGTTAGTTCAGTGGAGAATATTCACACGCAGACGAGAAGACGCACGTTTTAAATAAATCGCTTTTTATTGTGTTAACTTAATAGGTCTTTCCGGCTGTGCGCCGGTTGTCCAGCACCCCCCACCCCTCACCCGATTGGTGCCGGTGATCAGGCTGAGCCCGATCGCTTTCCATCTGTAGCAGCAGAAAACAAAGGGTTAATTTAGACTTTAATAATAATATTTACACTAATAATAATATATATATATATAAAGTCTGTCTGTACAACAAAGGCAGCTCCATGGTTGGGGGGGGGGGAGGGGAACTTAGTGCACCCAAGTCACGCTGGGCCAGGTACGACAATGGCAGCGGTGCTGGAAGGCGGGTAAACCCGTTGCCGCCGTTTTTAAATAAATATTTGTAGGGTGTGATAAAATAACGTGGAGTGTCGGGTACGGGAACTTCGGAGATGTGAGTGGTTGGGTCTGTCCATTTGTGAGGAACCGGAGACGTGAGGACAAGGTGGGCCGTAGATTTGTAATTCTTGCTCCTAGCTGTTAGGAACTTGAGGAACACGCGGTGCTGGAAGGCAGGTAAACCCGGTCCGGCATTTTGAAATAAATATTTGTAGGGTGTGATAAAATAACACGGAGTGTCGGGTACGGAAACTTCGGAGATGTGAGTGGTTGGGTCTGTCCATTTTGAGGAACCGGAGACATGAGAACAAGGTGGGGCCGTAGATTTGTAATTCTTGCTTCTAGCTGTTAGGAACTTGAGGAACGCCATTAATGGTGGAAGGAAAAGTCTTCTGAAGTGGCGCTGAAGTTGTTGGGTTATGTGTTTAGTAAAGGTGCAAACACGGTTTAGATACCTCCAGAATCCACAAATGCCCAGCCGTTCCCTTTCCCGCCATGTCACCGGTCTGCAAGCCGAATCTTCTGTTGGTAAGGAGGCCACTTTTGGAGTGCGTAGGAATGGTGATGGTTTTGGAGCGCGGTGGGCTGCAGTCTTTGGTAGAGGTTAGGGCGACAGAGCAGTACATTGTACGTTGTTATATTGTCCCAGGATTGACACAAAGGTCCTCCAAAGTGTCAAAGACGGCCCCCCCCCGCAGAGGGTTTCCCACACCAGCCTTCGTACAAGTTCACAACATTTTGGGAGTCCCCTCACCTAACTTGAAGCGCTGCGAGGGCCCCGTTCAGCCCTTTGGTGCCCGTGCGTCCGGCGATTTCGCACTTTGATCTTGTCCTCCAGGTGTTTCCATTTCTGGGCTTTCGCTTTTATGCTTAGAGGTGGCATCGGTCGGCCTGGGCCCTTTGCCGCCGGTACCTGAGGAGCTCCCTGGGGGCCTGGTGGGTGCGTGGCCCGGCCTTTGCGGGCCCACAGCTCCTCGCACATCTGCTCACCTTTGGAGCCTGGCTGTTGGACAAGCCGCATGAAGTCCTGGTACCACCTCATCGGTGGAACGCGATGGGGGCCAAGGGTCTCCTCTGCTCGGTAGGTGGGAATGATTTCTAGGTTAAGCTGAAGGAGGACCTGCGTGAAGCCGTGTTCTGAAGAGTGGCACAGATAGGTCCCGGCGTCACGCCTCATCACTGTGCGCAGTAGGATCCCACGATCAGTACCGATAATACGCTCATCGAACTGCACCTGAAAAGGGAACACAAGGTCACCATGTGCAAACCAACAAGGAGAAACATACAGTATATATCCTTCAGGTTGGGGACACTAAGACAAAAGTGCATTCACAGTTTTTGAAGAAACTCGGCAGTAACACCAGTGGGCCCACCACAGCTCCAAGGGGAATATGTACCCTGTCACATACCTAGGAAGGAGCCTTGAATTCTACTCAAATGCAAAAAAATTATTGTAAGAAGCTGGATCTGAACCCGGGACCTCTGCTGTGTCTGACAGCGACTCTTCTTGCTGAACACTTGAGATGCTGGACAGCTCCCTATCTGAACCCTTAGACCAGTGGCCTCCAAACTGCGGCCCTTTGCTTGCTTTTACCTGGCCCTCAGGGCATTGTTTCATCCACTTATACTAACAATGGGCCATAATTCCCCCACTGACACCACCATAGGGGCACAATTCCTTTCAATAATGACACCAACAATAGAGCCCAGTGACAGGGCAAAATTGATCCCAATGACACCAACAATGGGGCACAATTCATCCCAATGACACCGAAGAAATAAAGTCCCGACATCAGTGGAAAAAAGCCTCATAGTTGGTGGCAATGGGATTAATTCCCACCTACCGAGCAGAGGAGACTTCCTCCCATTGCCACCAACTATGAGGCTTTTTTCCACTGATGTCAGGACTTTATTTACACCTACTGGCCACAGCTCAGCCCTCCTAAAGTCTGAAGGACAGAAAACTGACCCTTTGTTTAGAAAGTTTGAAGACCCCTGCCTTACACAATCTTGTCTTGTACTGCGTTTCTCGTGAACATTGAATTCTTTGCCCCTGCCATGAACTTCCTATTTAGGCCATGCCTTTGCACTTCCTGTTTGTCAGATTATTGTCCTCTCTCCTGCCAATATCTCGCTCTTGTCCCTCCCGCTGTCATCCATATCTTCCCAGCCACTTGATACCGACCATTGGCTTGTTCCTTGACTACGCTTCTGCTTGATCCCAACCTGAAACCACTTATTGTTGACCTTTGGTTTGTTCCTTGACTACGCTTCTGCTTGATTCCAACTGGCAACCACTTGTTGTTGACCTTTGGCTTGTTCTTCGACTACACTTCCACTTGATCCCAGCCTGAAACCACTTCATACCGACCTTTTGGCTTGTTTCTTGACTACGCTTCTGCTTGATTCCAACCTGAAACCACTTGATACCAACCTTTGGCTTGTTTCTTGACTACGTTTCTGCTTGATTCCAACCTGAAACCACTTGTTACTGACCTTTGGTAGGGATCTAGCAGAAGCATAGACAAGGAACAAGCCAGCTATATCTGATACTGAACCTCGGCCTGCTCACCTCCTGGTGGGGCAATCCTGAGGAACCCAAACTGCTACTAAAACCCATCTCCACCATGAGGGGCTCTGGTCAATACCAGTTAGTGCTTAGACTCCGTGCCTTGGGTGAGCCCGTGTCAACCGCCAGGGTGAGCTGCCGATGTACTTTTCCTGCTGGTATCTCAACTACTGGAGCTACTTGTCTCTGAGCCTGACCGTGACATTTATACTGTGAGGTTGTCTGGCTTTTCAAAGGAGATGAACAGTTGACAGGGTTTCTGAATGCTGTTTTGTTGTCTCAAATTTTTCTGCGCAACTTAGATTTCTTAACAGGAAGAGGAAGAACTCCTCCTTAAATTAAAGCGTTGGGTGTCTTTCAATAACAGACTAATAGACCCAGAGGTGGAAAAATTTATTTAGTGAATGCTTCATAATCTGGAACTGAAGAAGTGGCTTTAAGAAGTCACAAAACGTCTTCAAACATCCAGCTGAATGTGACCAACTGCTACTGGCTTCAGAACCAAGAACACTTTATTTGCGTCAGAAGGAATGTTGCCTTCAGCATCAAGGACTCAACTGTTTTTGTTGTGTTGAGTTCTATGGTTGACTCTGCCAGGAGGAATCTGGCCCAAAACACGGTCACTAAAAGCTTTTTGGCACCCCTTGTATGAAGTCTAAATTTTGATCTAAACACATTTCAAGGATCACTATGAATTATTTCTCTTTGGAACAGATGGCCTTTACCACTTTCGATCTGGGTTTCTTTAGCGTGCATACATACATTGTTACCTGCTTGGAAATTTTTAACCATTGAACGTTGCCTTCAACGTCTGGGACTCCGCTGTTTAATTTTTTGTGTTGAGTTCTACGGTTGACTGTCCTGGGAGGAACCTGGACCAAAACAAGGTCACTAAAAGCCTTTTGGCACCCCCGTCATATGAAGTCTGAATTTTGATCTACACACAGTTTCGAGGATGAAGAATTTTTCTTTGGAACAGTTGACCTTCACGACTTTGGTGTGGGCTTCTTTAGTGTGCATACTTGCCTTGTTACCTGCTTGAACCTTTTTTTTACTGTTGAAAGCTACCTTCATCATCTAGTACTCAACTGATTTGAGTACTAGATTTTTTTTATTTCGTTGAGTTCTATAGTTGACTGTCCAAGGAGGAACCTGGCCCAGAAGCACAGATCATACAAAAAGGTGGCCAAAAGCTTTTAGCAAAGTCTACATTTTGATCCAAACACATTTTCAAGGATCACCATGAAAAATTTCTGTCTGAAACAGTTGGCCTTTACCACTTTTGGTCTGGTTCTGGTTCTTTGGGGAGCAGCCATACCTACATTGTTACCTGTTTGAACTTCTTTTTTACTATTGTAATTCATATCATTCTTAGCCCAGATTCACCCTACAGGAGGGTGAGGACTTGACAGAGACTGCCACCCACAACTGCCACCTTTTTTTTACTGGAAGGAGGAGGTGCTCAAATGCTGGCCTACAACCATACAGAAAAGAGTGCCTGACCAAAACGGAAGGATCTAAGAGAATTATAATTGTTGGTAAAAATAGCGTTTTGGGGGCTACACCCCCCCACCCCTTCATCAAGGCTCAACACAGGATAAAGCTTGGTTGAACAGTAACTTCACAGATCTGTATTAGAACCATTGCAGAACTTTCCTCGTGGAGTAACAATTTACTTTTTTACGAGCAATTAAAATGATCTTGGGCTCCTGCCTCCTGTCTTGGGGTGGTGCTCTTTTCTGTATATCTATGGTTTGAGCTGCTGTTGGGTGCCCATCAAAGGAGGCCTTGTTGTGTGGGAGCAACCTCAATATTGAGTTTGTTTGAAGTTTTCCTTCATCTGACTCCAAGTCTCAAAGTTCCCAGCACCTCTTTGAGTCAAATGCTGACCTAGGCTCCCATGTAATCTCAACCTGGCTCTGCTCTGGAGTGCGCCCATTCCTGAGGTCCTGCACTAGATGAGGTCTCAGGTCACCTACAGCCTGAGCTAAGGATTGCATCTCTTACCTCTTTCCTGGGTGTCTCTGGAGACTTCTGATGAGTCCATGTGACCCGGGCGCGCAGGGATTTGGGGAGACACTCTAGGAATGCTGTACTTCCCTCAACTCCAAACAGGCGCTTCTCCTGAACAGTCACCCTCTGCTGCTCTGTATGGAAAGAGATGAAACTTTATGTACTGATGTCCACACACAAGAGATGGGGGTCCCGGAGCCCCAGAACTACAAGTCCCAGTAGGTGAACCACCACCCATCATTAGTTTCCTGGTCCAGTGAACACATGATCATATCCCATTAGCAGGTAGGGCTATGCAGGGGCGGACTGACCATTCGGGAACTCGGGCACTGCCCGAGGGCCTAGGGTCAGTAGGGGGTCCCATGAGATGCCCCTAGTACCTTTCATAGGCTTTTTTTGGTGTGGTTTGAGTGTGGGTGAGGACACAGGGGCCCCATGATCCCCTATTGAGCAGGGGCCCCATGAGTTGTCAGTCCACCTATGGTGCTATGTTTATTATCTGTTATTTTACTTTTTTTTTTATAATTTATTGGTATTGCTTTCATTTAAAGGGAAGATCCTAAGTGGACACTCACCTCCTGAACACAGACTGCTGGGGTCACCATTTCTCACATCCTGCCGACGAGACCTCCTGGAGGAAGAGGACAGAATCAGCACACCGAAGAGAAGACAGACTGATCGTGAAGAAGTCCACAAAACAGTATGTGCACCACGTACAGACATATATGTGGAAGTAAAATATTCAATCTGCCTTTTTGTGCTATCAGTCAACACAGTGTATAGGAGGGACATAGACATAATAGTGTGGATGGCACGTTAGCTTCTCCTTGTGTGCAAGAAAAGGAGGTGAAGGTCATGTTGGGCATCCCTTTAGACATGCATGCTTCTCCCTGCTGGGTGGTACACACTTTATTTGTGTAATCTATTGATCAGACCTAATAGAGTTATCAAGCAACTGATCAGCAGATTGCACAGGTAAAGTCTGAGCATGCACGTCCTAAAGTGGTTCTAAAGCAGCAATGGGCAAACTACGGCCCGCGGGCCGTATACGGCCCGGCGGACCTTTTAATCCGGCTCGCGGAGCTAGGCTCCCGCTAGGCTCCTCTCACAGTCCGCCCTGAAGACCGGTGTAGCATGAAAATCTGTCTCCTATGAGGATCTGTCCCCCTCGACGTATCTGCGCATGTGCCGGAGATCGCCGATCGGCTGCTAATGCCTGAAACTGGCACATGCGCAGATACGTTGAGGGGGACAGATCCTCATAGGAGACAGATTTTCATGCTACACTGGAACGGCGCGGGAATATGGCGAGAGGAACGCGCGGAGCAAAGGTAAGTGAATTGACACAGGGGGGACTTAATATGGGGGATGAATTAATATGGGGGATGAATTACTATGGGGGATGAATTAATATGGGGGATGAATTACTATGGGGGATGAATTACTATGGGGGATGAATTACTATATGGGGGATGAATTACTATACTATACACATCATTCATCTACTCTTGGTCCGGCCCCCGGGTCTAATATATGAACCCATTGCGGCCCTCAAGTCAAAAAGTTTGCCCACCCCTGTTCTAAAGGCTCAAGGTTTTTTACCTTCACCCGAAGAAGAGGATCTGGGCTGCTCTGTGCAAAACCAGTGCACAGAGCAGGTAAGTATGACATGTTTGTTATTTAAAAGAAAAAACAAAAAACTTTAGTATCACTTTAAGGGATGCTAGGGATGTGTTCTTCCATATAATGCTCAGTAACAGCAGAACAGTGACTGACGCATGATGAAAACAAAAAAAAAATCCCTTTAGACATGCATGTTTCTCCCTGATGGGCACTGGGTGGTACAGACTTTGTCTGTGCAATCTACTGATCAGATCTAATTGAGCAATCATGCAACTGATCAACAGATTACACAGCTAAAGTCTGAGCATGCACGTCTTAAGGGATGCTGGGCATGGGGTCTTTCATATAATGCTCTGGATCAGCAGAGCAGTGACTGACACACATGACTAAGAGAAGAAAAATCTCTTTAGACATGCATGTTTCTCCCTGCTGGGCAGTACATATTTTAGTTGTGTAATTTACTGATCAGATCTAATAGAGTAATCAAGCAACTGATCAGCAGATTGCTCATAAAGTCAGCCTGCACATCTTAAGGGATGCCAGGGATGTGATCTTCCATATAATGCTCAGGAACAGCAGAACATTGACAAAAAGAAAAAAAATCCCTTGAAAACATGCATGGTTCTTCCTGCTGGGAGCTGGGTGGTACAGACTTTGTCTGCGCAATCTACTGATCAGATCTAATAGAGTAATCAAGCAACTGTTCAGCAGATTGCACAGGAAATTAAGGTGGGCAGAAGATAGATGCTTTAACTTTCCAAGGATTATATTGTGGAGATGCAGGTTTGCAGGGAATTGAGAGTAGTCAGTTTCAGCATGTGTGGGAAATGCTGGAGTTCAGCTTTAAAACAATATTTCACAATTTTATGCTTTTATATTTTTTTTTGTTGAATGATAGAAACCAAGGTTTAACTCTCCAATAGACTAAGTACAGTAGCTCAAGAGTCAGCCACAAAGGACTGCTCTTTACACACTATGTTCCTACAGAATTCAGGAAGCAGTCAGTCCGGCACCCTTGGCCTTCCTTGATAATGACAGAACTACACTGGAGAACCACTTGCCAGCCGTGCTATGGCTGAATGATGGCTACAGTGCGCTTGCCCAGTTCTGGGAGGGTGTCATATGATGTCCTCCCAGAACATGCCCTCACCCGCGCCCCCAGCGGCACACACCCGGTGATCTCCTACGGACACAGCTGATCATGTGATGTGGTAAAAAGGCCAATCGCAGCAGCCAATCACACCAGTCCAATGACACAGCAGATCACCAGGTATATGCAGTTGCCGGTTATTGGCTGCACTTTCATCACCCTGTCAGTGTGAGGAAAGAACTGCCGAGAACCGGCAATTGTCAGCAGTGCCGCCAGTCAGTGCCACCTATCCGTGCCCATCAGTGCTGCCTATCCATGCCACCTATCCGTGCCCATCAGTGCTGCCTATCAGTAGCCCATCAGTGCTGCCTAGCCATGCCACCTCATCAGTGCTGCCTATCAGTAGCCCATCAGTGCTGCCTATCCGTGCCACCTCATCAGTGCTGCCTATTCGTGCCACCTCATCAGTGCCCATCAGTGCTGCCTATCAGTGCTGCCTATCAATGCCACCTGTGTCCATCACTGCTGCCTATCTGTGCCACCTCATCAGTGCCCATCAGTGCTGCCTATCAATGCCACCTATCCGTGTGCATCAGTGCTGCTTATCCGTGCCACCTCATCAGTGCCCATCAATGCTGCCTATCCATGCCACCTCATCAGTGCCCATCAGTGCTGCCTATCAATGCCACCTATCCGTTCCCATCAGTGCCACCTATGTGTGCCCATCAGTGCAGCCTCATCAATGCACATCAGTGAAGGAGAAAAATTACCAGTTTGCAAAATGTTATAATAGAAACAAAGAAAACTTTTTTTTTTTCAAATTTTTGCTCTTTTTTGTTTATAAAAAATAAAACCCAAAGCGACGAGTAAATACCACCAAAAGAAAGTTCTATTTGTTCGAAAAAAAATGCTAAAAATTTCATATGAGTACAGTGTTGCATGACCGTGCAATTGTCATTGAAAGTGTGACAGCGCTGAAAGCTGAAAATTTGGCCCTGGGCAGGAAGGGGGTGACAGTGCCCGGTAGGCAGGGGGTAAAGGGGCACTCTGCTGGAAGCTGGTGAGACCCAGAGACTGGATACGTCATGATTGTGGGACGGTGTCACTCACCTCTTTGTATTAGGTAGGTACCGGGTACAGCTGTTCCCATCCCAGGCACAGTAGGGATCCCGAGCCAGGCAGCACTCTGCGCAGGCCTTCCCGTAGATACCGCAACGGTGCAGAGGCACCTGGGAAACGCCGACCGCCGAGCCCACGTATAGTTGTTGCTGGGGAGACAGCAAACACAAGCGTCAGATGGAAGACGGTCAATATTGACATCAGCAAACACTCTGTCCTGCTTACCCGCTTCGATGAGAGCTGCATGCTGGTGATCGCCGAGCCGTTCTGTGAATGGAAGGAAGAAAAACATCACATGTAGGACAAGAAAATCTACGAACTCAATACGTAACACTGGACTGCTTTCTTGGCTCAAAATGTCACTATTCTCTAAACCAGTGATCTCCAAACTGCGGCCCGGGGGCCGGATGTGGCCCTTTGATTGTCCTTATCTGGCCCTTGGGGCACCATTCCTCCAACTGACACCGACATTGGGACATGCAATGCCTTGAAAAAGTCTTCATCCCCCTTGAAATGTCCCCCATGTTGTCATGTTACAATGTATCCCCCCATGAAATGTCCCTCATGTTGTCATGTTGTCAGTGGGAATACATTGTAACATGTATTCCCCCTCCCCCCACTGAAATGCCCCCCATGTTGTCATGTCACAATGTATTCCCCCTCCCCCTCAAAATGTCCCCCATGTTACAATGTATTCCCCCCCCCCGAAATGTCCCCCATGTTGTCATGTTACAATGTATCCCCCCTCCCCCCTGAAATGTCCCCCATGTTGTCATGTTACAATGCATGCTAAAATTTATTCCCCCCTACGAAATGTCTCACAAAGAAATGATCGGTCTAAAAATCAAATGTTTGGTGTATTGTAACACTGAGAGACAGAATAGCAACAAAAAATTCAAAAGAAATGCGTCTAACAAATGATCTCCAGGCAGCTGGGACCACAGTCACCAAGAAAACAATTGGTAACACACTACGCAGACAAGGACTGAAATCCTGCAGTGCCCGCAAGGTCCCTCTGCTCAAGAAAGCACATGTCCAGGCCCGTCTGAAGTCTGCCACTGAACATCTGAATGATGCAGAGGAGGACTGGTGGGAAGTGTTGTGGTCAGACGAGACCAAAATCCAGCTCTTTGGCATCAACTCAACTCGCCATGTTTGGAGGAGGAGGAATGCTGCCTATGACCCCAAGAACACCATCCCAACTGTGAAACGTGGTGGAGGAAACATTCTGCTTTGGGGGTGTTTTTCTGATAAGGGGACAGGACAACTGCACCACATCAAAGGGACGATGGACGGGGCAATGTACCATCAAATCTTGGATGAGAACCTTCTTCCCTCAGCCAGGGCATTGAAAATGGGTGGTGGATGGGTGTTCCAGCAGGACAATGACCCAAAACACACGGCCAAGGCAACAAAGGAGCGGCTCAAGAAGAAGCACATTAAGGTCCTGGAGTGGCCTAGCCAGTCTCCAAACCTTCATCCGATGGAAAATCTGTGAAGGGAGCTGAAAGTTCGAGTTGCCAAACGTCAGCCACCAAACCTTAATGACTTGGAGAGGATCTGCCAAGAGGAGTGGGCCAAAATCCCTTCTGAGATGTGTGCGAACCTGGGGGCCAACTACAGGAAACGTCTGACCTCTGTGATTGCCAAGAAGGGATTTGCCACCAAGTACTAAGTCATGTTTTGTGAAGGGGATCAAATCCTTCTTTCCCTCATGAACATGCAGATCAGTCATCATTTGTTAGACGCATTTCTGCTGAATTTGTTGTTGTATTCTGTCTCTCAGTGTTACAATACACCGAACATTCGATGTTTAGACCGATCATTTCTTTGTGAGGGGCGAACATTCAACATCAGCCGGGAAGCAAATACACATTTCCTTCACTATATCTGGGTTTAGTTACCTTGAAGACTTGCAGCTCCTCCAGGACCAGCTCCTCCCGGTGATGCCAGCTGTGTTTGGGCACCGATATGACCTTCAGCACCGAGCCAACATCTGGGGGGGACAGAAGGAGTGCAATCAGGACCTCTGAGCATTGCACACACAATATGCAAGGACTGGCTGCAGTGTAAAGTCGGGGTACCTGTTCCAATGAACATGACGTCATACTCTCCATCAGCGGCCGTCACCCTGTCTACGGTCAGCTGGGTTAGGGTGACCCCATTGTGACTGCGGAGGAAGATTGGCCTTCCGGATCCGGGCACCACTGGGTTGAACATGAGCGGGTGGTTGCGGGCAAACTGCAGGACGTCATCCGGAAAGCTTTTGGTGGAATCAAAACTTCCAAATGTTTTACTGGGACACTAGAGGAGGGAAAGAGAAGAAGTAGCTCAGAACACAGTGGGAGGAGGGGAAGAGAGAGAGAGAAGTAGCTCAGGACACAGTGGGAGGAGGGGAAGAGAGAGAGAGAGAGAGAGAAGAGGTAGCTCAGGACACAGTGGGAGGAGGGGAAGAGAGAGAGAGAGAGAGAAGAGGTAGCTCAGGACACAGTGGGAGGAGGGGGAGAGAGAGAGAAGAAGAAGAAGCTCAGGACACAGTGGGAGGAGGGGAAGAGAGAGAGAAGAAGTAGCTCAGGACGCAGTGGGAGAAGGGGGAGAGAGAAGTAGCTCAGGACACAGTGGGAGGAGGGGGAGAGAGAAGTAGCTCAGGACACAGTGGGAGGAGGGGGAGAGAGAGAAGTAGTAGCTCGGGGGATTTACTAAAACTGGAGCACTGAATCTGGTGCAGCTGTGCATGGGAGCCAATCAGCTTTTGGTGGAATCAAAACTTCCAAATGTTTTACTGGGACACTAGAGGAGGGAGAGAGAAGAAGTAACTCAGAACACAGTGGGAGGAGGGGAAGAGAGAGAGAAGTAGTAGCTCAGGACACAGTGGGAGGAGGGGGAGAGAGAGAAGTAGTAGCTCAGGACACAGTGGGAGGAGGGGGAGAGAGAGAAGTAGTAGCTCAGGACACAGTGGGAGGAGGGGGAGAGAGAGAGAAGAAGAAGCTCAGGACACAGTGGGAGGAGGGGGAGAGAGAGAGAAGAAGAAGCTCAGGACACAGTGGGAGGAGGGGGAGAGAGAGAGAAGTAGCTCAGGACACAGTGGGGGTAGGGGGATTTACTAAAACTGGAGCACTGAATCTGGTGCAGCTGTGCATGGGAGCCAATCAGCTTCTAGCTTCAGCTTGCTCAGTTGCACTCCAGTCACAGCGGGTGTGGCTTGCTATGCGATTTGCCATGCCATGCGAGTTGCACAATCGCATGACAAGTTGCACTCTATTGTCTGCAATTAAAGCGGTCATATGGGCTGTACAGGGGCTAAATGGTTAGCACTCCCGCCTGGCAGTACTCGGGTCATTGGTTCGAATCCCAACCACAGCACCACCTGCCTGGAGTTTGCATGTTCTCCATGTGTCTGTTAGAATACACTGGGGAGGGGGGGGGGGAGGGGAGAGAATACGATGGAGGGTGGCATATGGGGGGGGGGGGGGGGGGAGGGGAGAGAATATGAGCAGCACAGTGGCTAAGGGGTTACTACTTCCACCCGGTAGTATTAAGGTCGTCGGTTTGAATCCCAACCACGGCACCACCTGCCTGGAGTTTGCATGTTCTCTCTGTGCCTGCGTGGGTTTCCGATTTCCTCCCACCCTCCAAAGACATGCTGGTGAATTGGCTCCTGTCTAAGTTGTCCCTAGTATGTGTATGTATGAATGTGAGTTAGGGACCTTAGATTGTATGCTCCTCGGGGGCGGGGACTGATGTGAATGTACAATTTATATGTAAAGCGCGGCGTAAATTGATGGCGCTATACAAGTACCTGAAACAAATATCAATGCGATTCCAACTTGGTCGGAGCTGCACCGATTTCTAAAGTAGTGCACGCGCTACTTCAGGTGCGACGTGCATAGATATCTAGGTAGATGTCTTGCAAGTCGCACCTCAAGTCGGAATGACATCCAACTTTGAAATTGCACGTCTTCACTGGAAGTCGCACGATTTCAGAGCCGGATCGGTGTGAATTCCTCACGCACACGAGACGTTTTTACAGCGGCTGTTTTTGGCTTTTGACATTTTTTTTTCTACAGCCAGTAACCCCCCAGCATGTTATCCTACGTGTCCATACACAACGTATATGGACATTAACATTTTTTGGCTGGAAAAACCCAGGACTAGTGGATTTCTAGAGGAGTTTTTTTAGCTGTAAAAACATGGTAAAACGCGGTAAATCACAGTAAACCAGTATTTTTGGATGTTTTCTTGACCAAAAAAAATTAAATTCTTTTTGGTAAAAAAAACCTCTAAAAAATGCAAACGCGACAAAATGTGGGAAAACTGTAAAAACCGCTGAGAAACTGATGTTTTTAAGCCCCCTCTCGGTGTTCCTGAGTGTAGCTCGGGGTAAAGTTTCAGCACCACAAGCGGTAACCCCCCCGAGCTACACTCGGGAATACACTGCAGCGTTGCTCCGGGATCTCTTCTTCACTTTTCTTGTCCTGCGCTCCCGCGATGTCCCTCCTGCAGTGTCCCCGGCAATGTCCTCCGGCCGATGCCGGTATCTGTCTTCTGGGTTCCGTCCCCTGTGACATCGGGACATACGGGGGACGGAACTGGCGGCAAATTTAAAAATGTCAAAAAGTAACATTCACTAAATACACTAAAATCACATAGTATTCCAAAGCATCAAACCATTTCACATACATATTGTCCCGAGTGCTTTGTCCGGCGCCCTGCCTGCATTTTGAATGTTCTTTCTGCCTGGAAACTGAGAAACGTCCATGGCGTCCAAAAGCGTCCCTTTAGGTCAGACGCGGTTTTAGACCGGCTAGAGAACAGCGATAGTAAATCAGAACCACTTGCAGAATTGAGTGATAATGATTCGTGGGGGAAATTCCTCATCAGACACTGAAAACGATTCTGCGACTTTGCTCAGCGATGTGCGAACTTGGCGCTCTATTTCACATTTCAGTGTTTTTGGTTTGATTATATTATTGAATTACATTTATTATTATTATATTTTTTTTAATGATTATTTATTAAATTATAATTTATGATTTCATGTTTCAAATTTTAAACATCCCCGAGATATTTACTAGACTCTTGTTCGGACAGATTTCAGTGAGTTATTCCTAAAAATTACAGCCCTACAATAAAAAAACGACATATTTCCATGCAAAAAAATGTACCGCTTTGAGCACAGAAATACTGACATAATCAGACCGCTAGGGAGGTTAACGTGACTTTACACATGTCCCTGTGTGCATGGAGACTTTGACAATAAAACCTGGAAGCTGATTGGTTTCTATGCAGAGCTGCACCAGGTTTTCCACTCTCTGGTTTTAGTAAATAACCCCCCAGTAAGTCACTATCATAATACACGATGATGTCCAATCACCAAATACACATCCAATAATTGTTTACCCAACAGAGCTTACAATCTATCAATAAAGGGAAAGTCAGACCCCCCCAGCATCTCATGACTCACCATGCCAGGCCGGGGGTATGGCACTCTACCCTGATAGGACACCCACTGGTAGTTGGGCCCCTCCTTGTGAGCAAAGGGCCCCAGGAAGGCTCTGCGGACGTCATTCATGGTGTAGACGCAAATCGCGGAGCCACGGAACACCGAGCTAAGGAAAGAACGTGGAAAAGAAATTGGTTTTAGGCGACTTCCACATTCAGAGCAATATGCAGCAACTTTGTATCATTTTCCAGTATTCCCATATCATACATTTCCTTTATTATTATTATACAGGATTTATGGCGCCAACAGTTTGCTCAGCACTTTACAATAGAAGGGGAGACAATACAGCAACAATACAGTTCAATACAAGAGGGATAGGAGGTCCTGATCCTGGGAGCTTACAATCTAAGAGACATTGACATTGAATGAAAGGAAAAGCACACTTGACACCCAAAAAGCAAAACATGGTGTGCAAAGTGCAGTAGCCAATAGCAACTAAAGCTGGCCATACGTTTTTTGTTTTTCTTATTTGGCTGACAGAATACCGGAACAGTGGCTGCATCTGATTGGATGCAGCTGCACTTTGGCCGACAATTTTCATAGGAAGTACATAGGGCTGGAGGAGGCTGTCAGGGCCACTAATTAAGAACATTTTGGGCAGTTTATTAAAAAATGACCAAAATTCAAACAGTATATGGCCGGCCCAATGAAATGTAAGATGACAGTTACCAGCCAGTGAGATAATGATCGTTCACCTGGAGGTGGAGAAGAGAGCGTAGATGAGAGGATTCCTTCTGTCTCTGGTCTGCAACAGGAAAACATCACCTACAGAATGGAAAGAGAAGGAGAGAGAAGAGGGGAAAGAGAGGAGACAAGAGATAGAAAGAAGGGGTGACGGAGAGAAGAAGATGGAGAGGGAAAGAAGGAGGAAAAAAAAAAAGAAGAGTGAGAAGAAGAGAGAGAGAGAGAGAGAGGAGAAGAGGACATAAAGGAAAAGAGAAAGAGGAGGAAAAGAGAGAGGAGAGTGAGAAAAAGAGAGAAGAGAAGAAAGAGAAAAGAGAAGCGAGAAAAGAAAATGAGGAGAGAGAGGAGAGGAAAAGAGAAGGAAAAGAGACAGGAGAAGAGAGAGAAAAGAGAAGTGAGAGGAGAGAGAGGAACAGAGGAAAAGAGAAGAAAATAAGAGGAGAGAGGGGAAAGAAAGAAAATGATAGAGGAAAAGAGAAGAGAGAGAGGAAAAGAGAGGAATAAGAAGAAGAGGAGGAAAAAGAGAGAAAAGTGGATAGAGAGGAAATGAGAAGAAAGCAGAAGAGAGGAAAGGGAGGGAGAGAGAGAGAGAAGAAAGAAAGAAAAGAGAGAGAGAGAAGAGTTCAGAAAGGAGAAGAGAGAAGAGAAGAGGGAAAGAGAGAGGAGAGGAGAGTGAGCAAAAGAGAGATGAGAAGACAGAGAAAAGGGAAGTGAGAGAAGAAAAACGAAGAGAGAGAGGAGGAGAAGAAGAAGAGAAAGAGGAGAAGAGAGAGGGAAACAGACAGGAGAGGAGAGAGAAAAGAGAAGTAAGAGGAGAGAGGAAAAAGAGAATAAGAAGAGGAGAGAGGGGAAAGAGAGAAAAGGATAGAGAGGAAAAGAGAGAAAAGAGGAGAGAGAGGAGAAAATGACAGAAAGGAAAAGAGAAAGAAGAGAAGAGGGAAAAGAGAGCGGAGAGAGGAAAAGAGATAAGAGAAGTGAGAGCAGAAAACGAGGAGAGAGAGAGGAGAACAGAGAAGAGAAAAGGAAAAGAGACAGGAGAAGAGAGAGAGAAAAAGAGAAGAGAAAAGGAAAACAGACAGGAGAGGAGAGAGAGAAAAGAAGTGAGAGGAGAGAGAGAAAAAGAGAGAAAAGAGGATGGAGGAAAAGAGAAGAGAGAGAGGAAAAGGAGAGAGAATAAGAAGAGGAGAGAGAGAGGAGAAGAGGACATAAAGAAAAAGAAGAGAAGAGGGAAAAGGAAAAGAGAGAAGAGAAGAAAGAGAAAAGAGAAGCAAGAGAAGAAAACGAGGAGAGAGAGAGGAAAAGAGAGAGGAGAACAGAGAAGGGAAAAGGAAAAGGAGACAGGGGAAGAGAGAGAGAAAAGAGAAGTGAGAGGAGAGGGAGGAAAGAGAAGAGAAGAAGAGGAGAGAAGGGAAAGGGAGAAAAGGATAGAGGAAAAGAGAGAAAGGAGAAGAGAAGAGAGAGGAAAAGAAAGTGAAGAGAAGAGTAAGAAGAAGAAGAAGAGGAGGAAAGAAGAGAGACGTGGATAGAGAGGAAATGAGAAGAGAAGAAAGCAGAATAGAGGAGAGGGAGGGAGAGAGAGGAGAGGAGAGAGGGAGGAGAGAGAGAGAGAGGAGAGAGAGAGAGCGGAGAGGAGAGAGAGCGGAGAGAGAGAGAGAGCGCAGAGGAGAGAGAGAGCGCAGAGGAGAGAGAGAGAGCGCAGAGGAGAGAGAGAGAGCGGAGAGGAGAGAGAGAGAGCGGAGAGGAGAGAGAGAGAGCGGAGAGGAGAGAGAGCGGAGAGAGAGAGAGAGCGCAGAGGAGAGAGAGAGAGAGAGAGAGTGGAGAGGAGAGAGAGAGAGAGAGAGAGTGGAGAGGAGAGAGAGAGCGGAGAGGAGAGAGAGAGAGGAGAGAGAGAGCGGAGAGGAGAGAGAGAGAGGAGAGAGAGAGCGGAGAGGAGAGAGAGAGCGGAGAGGCGAGAGAGAGCGGAGAGGAGAGAGAGAGCGGAGAGGAGAGAGAGAGCGGAGAGGCGAGAGAGAGCGGAGAGGAGAGAGTTATTTTCAGGTCAGACAAGCTCTGCAGGAAAGCTGTTTCAGGTTTTTGTGTCTCAGCGATTCTCTGACATTTTCTGTTAACTTTTGGCTTAAAAATAGAATGAAATAAAAGAGCAGAAATCTGTTTGATCTCCACCTGATCCCAGATGTGACGGACGACTCCTGAGCACATTACTGGCACAGAGCCATGATCCAGCACAGCTGCGTCCAGATGTCTTGTGCTTTTCATCAGCTCACAGGTGTCACCGAGTCGTCTGCCCTGCAGCAAGATGGTGTCATTGAAAGAGAACTCTGGTGAAGGGCCTTTGGGGCCCCTGTAGGCTTTCTTCACTAAAACCCAACAGTGATCCTATCATCTCATATCCCAAACCCAACTCAGAATCTTCTGTACTAACAGCCATATAGATCTATATCTCTCTGTATTTAGGAGGGATCCGCTCTATATCTCTCTATATTCAGGAGGGATCCGCTCTATATCTCTCTATATTCAGGAGGGATCCGCTCTATATCTCTCTATATTCAGGAGGGATCCGCTCTACATCTCTCCATATTTAGGAGGGATCTGCTCTACATCTCTCTATATTCAGGAGGGATCCGCTCTACATCTCTCCATATTTAGGAGGGATCCGCTCTATATCTCTCCATATTCAAGAGGGATCCGCTCTACATCTCTCTATATTCAGGAGGGATCCGCTCTTTATCTCTCTATATTCAGGACGGATCCGCTCTTTATCTCTCTATATTCAGGACGGATCCGCTCTATCTCTCCGTATTCAGGAGGGATCCGCTCTATACCTCTCCATATTAAGGAGGGATCTGCTCTATACCTCTCCGTATTCAGGACGGATCCGCTCTATACCTCTCCGTATTCAGGAGGGATCCGCTCTATACCTCTCCGTATTCAGGAGGGATGCGCTCTATACCTCTCCGTATTCAGGAGGGATCCGCTCTATACCTCTCCGTATTCAGGACGGATCCGCTCTATACCTCTCCGTATTCAGGACGGATCCGCTCTATACCTCTCCGTATTCAGGAGGGATCCGCTCTATACCTCTCCGTATTCAGGAGGGATCCGCTCTATACCTCTCCGTATTCAGGAGGGATCCGCTCTATACCTCTCCGTATTCAGGGGGGATCCGCTCTATACCTCTCCGTATTCAGGAGGGATCCGCTCTATACCTCTCCGTATTCAGGAGGGATCCGCTCTATACCTCTCCGTATTCAGGAGGGATCCGCTCTATACCTCTCCGTATTCAGGCACTCATTTCTCTAGGTCGGTGTCAATACTTACGAAGCTCATCAAAGTAAGTGTCCCCTCCTCCGTCGGTTCCCGGCATGCTGCAGACAAGTCGCGCCTTCAGGAATGTTGTCCATTTATTGACTAAACTGCGCTGACCTCCCACATCATTCTGCAGAGGAGAGAGAATGTCTCCATTATACAAAGGCCAACCGAGAGCTGAGCATGACGAGATCGGGGAGAATCGACCAATCGAATATTATCCTGCAACATCGATATTATTACTAATAGCTACTAACCCCGAACCAGCATTCCTTCTGCTGTGGTCATCATTGAACCCCAAAAATCTCCTACATATTGCAGCTTACCAATCATTACATGTGGCGGCTGCATTCGTTTTCTTCTTTTGTTTAGGGCCAGTTCACACGACATGCGTTTCAGTTGCTTTTTTTTCTGCATCCAAAACGCACAGAAAGTCAGTGATATGGTTGTCAGGGTCATAGTTCACATCAGCGCTCGCAGTTCCAGGTGGAGAAAAAAAAAAGTAGAACAGGCGGCATTTTTCCTGCACAGAACTGTACTGGAACGCGGTAAAACGCATCGGAATGCACATGTCCCTATTTACATTGAACAAAAAGAGAGGGGAAAAAAACGAACTGGAATGTATAAAAAAAACCACACCGGAACGCGTCAAACGCATCAAACACACCACAACGCGTCAAAAATGTGCATGTGGAAAAGCATCCAGAACGCATCAGGACTGCGTTTCTATAGTGTGACCCGACCCTTGGGACCAGTTCACAGTATAGAAATGCAGTACAGATGCGTTTTTGCATGCACTTTTTTTTGCGTTTTTTTGACGTGTTCCAATTCATTATTGATGTGTTTTTGACGCGTTCTAGTGCATTTTTGAGGCGTTCCAATGCATTTTTTATGGATTCTAGTTCATCTTTTCCTCTCAATTTAAATAGGGACATGTGCTTTCCAGTGCATTCCGATGCGTTTATGATGCGTTTTACTGCGTTCCAGTACAGCTCTGTGCAGAAAAAAGGCAGCCTGTTTTACTTTTTTTTTCTGCATCCAGAACGCACCGAAACTGCGAGCGCTGATGTGAACTGCGACACTGACAACCATATAACCTACTTCTGATGCGTTTTTGACGTGTTCCAGTGCAATTTTTCCCCCTCAATTTAAATTGGGACATGTGCATTCCGGTGCATTTTTTGTGCATTTTATCGCGTTCCAGTACAGTTCTGTGCAGAAAAAATGCAGCCCGTTCTACTTTTTTTTCTGCATCCGGAACGCACCGACACTGCAAGCGCTGATGCAAACTATGACATTGACCACCATATAACCTACTTTTGATGCGTTTTTGACGCGTTCCAGTGCATTTTTTATGGATTTTAGTTCGCTTTTCCCCCTCAATTTAAATAGGGACATGTGCATTCCAGTGCATTTGTGGTGCGTTTTTGATGCATTTTACCACGTTCCAGTACAGTTCTGTGCAGAAAATATGCAGCCTGCTCGACTTTTTTTTTCTGCATCAGGAACGCACCGAAACTGCAAGCGCTGATGCTAACTATAACATTGACCACCATATAACCTACTTCTGATGCGTTTTTGACGTGTTCCAGTACGTTTTTTATGGATTCTAGTTCACTTTTCCCCCTCAATTAGGGACATGTGCGTTCCAGTGCATTCCGGTGCGTTTTTGATGTGTTTTACTGCGTTCCAGTACAGTTCTGTGCAGAAAAAAACTTTTTTTTCTGCAACCAAAGCGCACTGGAACTGCAAGCGCTGATGTGAACTACGACACTGACAACCATATCACTTAATTTCTGTGCGTTTTGGATGCAGGAAAAAAGGAACTGAAACGCATGGAGTGTGAATCGGCCCTTAGACTTTTTCACTGTCTGTTTTCACCTGGTGATCTGGCCAGTAACTCTCCTTCTGTATTAGAGCGCCCCCACTCTGGATGAAGGAGCACAGGAAGCACAATGGGAGAGCTGCATTGTCAGTCTGGGGTGAGGGGAGTGGTAGATGGACTAGCAGATTTAAATACACTAACAAATTGGTCTAATACTTATAATCATTTACAGTAACAGTTTTGTTCCTTCTGGGATAAAGGTTTTATGTACATTAATACACGCTGATCCTTGTCAGCACCCCCGCCAGTGGTAAATGGTTTGTCTCATCCCTGTAACTGCAAGAGAGCTTGTTCTTTTGAAAAACAGCCTGACAGGCCAGATCACCGGGTGAAAATAAAGGAAAAGAAAACCTAAAAAAGAAAACCAAGGCAGTCACCGCATCTGAGAACTGGTAAGCTGCAGTAAAATCAACGCATTTGGGTTTAATACTGTCAGTGCCAATATCTCGGTCCAATTACCCGACAAATCTGCCCGATCCGGGCGTACGACTGTTTGACGCCTCCGAGCCCCTCGACGGGCGTCTCCCGGAAGAAGAAGTAGATTTTATCGTCGTCTTGGTTCTCACTTTCCGGGATCCAGAAAACTTTCACGAACTTCGGCTCTGAGACACAAAATACGAAAAATATTCTCAAACTTTACTCTGCGGTAACAATTCCATATCCGGTGGTGGAATCTGGTACAGCTGTGCATGGGAGCCAATCAGATTCCAGGTTTCAGCCCTTATTCACACTGATGCAACTTGCCATGTGATTTGACCGTTCAAGTCACATGACAAGTCGCATCCAATGATTGGCGTTCTACAGTTTCAGCAAATCCCCCCCATAGTGTCTGCTGATGGATTCTGCCGATCATCATGTGGTCAGAGAGGTCACAGGGGCCCCTCCGGTCACATTGGACTTTGTACAGATTTAGGAAAGATTTGTAACAATGCAGATTGCCAGGCGATTTAATCGTTCAAGTCACATGACAAGTCGCATCCAATGATTGGCGTTCTACAGTTTCAGCAAATCCCGCCCCCCCCGTAGTGTCTTCTGATGGGTTCTGCCAATCATCATGTGGTCAAAGAGATCGCAGGGGCCCCTCCGGTCACATTGGACTTTGTACAGATTTAGTAAAGATTTGTAACGATGCAACTTGCTGTGCGATTTGCCTGTTCAAGTCACATGATAAATCGCATCCAATGATTGGCAATGGAACCATTCTAATCAGTGCACTGCACTACTTTTGCCAGTTGCGGGTGCAATTTGTGGACATCTGTGCGACTTCATGCACAGATGTCTATGCAAGTCACACCCGAAATCCGCAAAAAGTAGTGCAGTGCACCGATTAGAATGGTACCACTGCCAATCACTGAATGCAACTTGCCATGCAATTTGATCAAGTCGCATGACAAGTCGCATCCAATGATTGGTGCTCTCCAATTTCAGCAAAAACCGCCCTGTAGTGTCTGCTGATGGGTTCTGCCGATCATCATGCGGTCAGGGAGATCACAGGGGCCCCTCCGGTCACATTGGACTTTGTACAGATTTAGAAAAGATTTGTAACGATGCAACTTACCGTGCGATTTAACTGTTCAAGTCACATGACAAGTCGCATCCAATGATTGGCGCTTTCCAGTTTCAGTAAATATCCCCCATAGTGTCTGCTGACGGATTCTGCCGATCAACATGTGGTCAGGGAGATCGCAGGGGCCCCTCCGGTCACATTGGACTTTGTACAGATTTAGGAAAGATTTGTAATGGTAAACGGAATCCGGGCTGAAGAGTTTTTGCCGCCAGGAATCAGACGGTGTGTATCATTCCCGGGTGGGCGGGTGGGCAATGAAAGATGAATTATGATTGGCTGCCCGCTGTTGCGTTTTCCTTTGTCCCAATTATTCTACAGTCTGCGACCTTTCTAATACATGCGACTATTTATAGCTGCCCTGGAGTTAATGGCCAACTATTAGAAAGCATCAATCACTCATCTCCAGACAGCAGACGGCCGCTCCCCAGATATCTCCCACGAGGGCAAATAAGGTGTCTGCGATCATTGCCAGTCCATGGCGGCGCGGAGCCGCCTCTACCGCCATGATCAGTGCCAGCTGCCAGTATCACAGCCGCCTCTCCAGTATTCCAGCGCCCCCGGCCAGTGTCAGCCCTTTAAAGCTGAACTAGGTATCTTCGCTGCATACTCACATTGGTCCAGCTTGGCACGATGTACGATGCATATTTCAGAACTGCCGGGGAAGCTGACAATCACAGTAGTAGTCAGCGCTACTACATTGATAGTCGATATCTTCCTGCTTAGGTTCTATGCAAGCAGCATTCCCTCTGCACACTGACCATGGGGGGGGGGGGGTGAGGGGCAGGCATTCATTCGGTACCACCACCGTTCATAGAGCACGTAATTTTTTTTTAAATACAATGAATACAAGCCATTCTCTGATTGGATGAGGTGGGGTGGTGATGTCACAGTCTCCACCTCATCCAATCAGAGAAACCCTAGTGTACACCTAAAAAACCCACCAGGCGTTCTGTGAATGGCGGTAGTGCCAAATGAGTGACGTACTGTGCTTGGTGTGCAGAGGGGAAGCTGCTTATGCAGGATCCAGCTATAACTGTAGTGGCGTCAACTACTGCAATGATTGTCTGCTTCCCCATTGGCCTCTGGTATATTATTATTATTAGAGGTACTTATATAGCGCCATCATATAGTGCCATGGCAACACCCGCTAGCGTCCTTAACGATCAGTGAATAGCTGGTTGTTAGGGAGCCAGCACCCGCCAGAGTCCTTAACGACCAGTGAATAGCTGGTTGTTAGGGAGCCGACACCTGCCAGTGTCCCTAACAACCAGCCAATCACTGGTTGTCAAGGACACTGGCAGGTTCCAGCTTTGCAATTCACTGGTAATTAAGAATGCCGGCACCTGGTGGCGTCCTTAACAACCAGCTATTCACCGCATATCTGCTGCATTAAATTTGAACCAGACGCATTTAAAAGGCGCTATGCACAATTTATATTTGTTTTAAAGCACAGCAGCATGAATCCAGCCTTGGAATTGCCACCAAAATGCACCTTCGATTTTAAGTGAATGGAGACGTACCAGAAACACACAGGGGTGTGTTTTTCAGTACATTTTTGGGGGGTCACGGTCACATGACAATTTTTTTTACAAAAACGTTGGTTAAGGAGTCAGCACCTTCTGAGGTCTGTAACAACCTGCGAATAGTGGAGCCAGCACCCACCAGCATCCTTAATGACCAGTGAATAGCTGGTTGTTAGGGAGCCGGCACCCACCAGTGTCCTTAACGACCAGTAAATAGTTGGTTGTTAGGGAGCCGGCACCCACCAGCGTCCTTAACAACCAAACACTGGTTGTCAAGAACACTGGCAGGTGCTGGCTCTGCAGTTCACTGGTAATTAAGGATGCTGGCACGTGCTGGTGTTCCCAACACCCGGCTATTCCTCACATATGCGCTGCGTTAAATTTGAACATAATGCATTTAAAATGCCCTGTGCATATTTTTTATTTGTTTTTAAGCGCAGCAGCGTGAAACCAGCCTTAGAATTGCCACCAGAACAGGGAAAATATTCCAATAGAGGGACCTCTTCCAGGGACCGCTGTCTAAGAGGGGATTTCCCTAATGTTGGAAATTCCTGTTGAGTCAACAAGACAGGAAGTGAAGGGAAATCTCCCCAATGAGTCACCTGACATAACAGAAAATGGCAGGGCGTTTACCCACTCCCTACTTTAAACGGCTTTAGATATTCAAGTGCTCCCTCCTAGTTTCCAGCAGCTCCCTGATCCCAGTGCTCCCTATGTTATGAATGAACACAGTGACTGATTGGTACCGATCACTAATTGTGTTTATTCAGGAAAGGAAGGGGCTGGTTAATGTGGCATATTTATCGGATCCCTCCCCCACTCTCCATCCTGAAGGATCCTATTGTGTGCTTGCAGCTGCTGGTGAGAAGGAAAGGAGGACAGCCGGCAGCACTGGGGGTGTGGGGGCGTACAGGGGGGCCTGGTGCACAGGGAGGGTGATGAGTGTACCGGGGGCAATTACTGGAACCGATCCCCTGTATGACTGTCTCTGCAGCAGCTGAAAGCCAGCGGGAGGGAGAGGAGAAGCCGGATTTCAGCTGCTGCAGAGAGAGTCATACAGGGGATCAGTTCCAGAGATTTCCCCACCCGTCTTGATTACCGTCTCTCTGCCCACATCAATGCCCCCCTGCTGCCCTGGGCCCCCGTACAGGAGGACTGGTGGTACCGCCTTATCCAAGACCCTGCCTACATCACAGGGAAATAGGCCAGCAGATGGCGCTGGACCCAGGAACTGACCATTCAGCCAGCGGGAATCGTGCTGCTCAGTGCGCAGGGGCGGGCGCCGTCCCAGGCTGCGGAAGATGGTGAAGTCCCGTCCCATGAGGTCTGTGGCGACTCCGGAGTAGAGTTCATCTCCTGGGAAGGGAGAGGTGCATATAATTACACGGGGTGCAGCAGGAGGAGACATAATGGGGGGGGGTATATGAAATGAGGGGACCTTTCCATCGGACATCCAACCCCGAGCAGGAGAAGCTTCTTCTATAAATCTTACAATTTCACATATATATGTAGACTGCACTGTCCATTGTTACCCAGAATTACAAGGCACTCCCCAGCTCCTCCCCCTTCCTTCTCCAAGCTAGCAGATTGGCTGTGGACTGCACTGTCCCCTTATAACAAGGATGGCAAGACACGCCCCTGCTCCTTCCCCTCCAATCACCACGCTAACTTACTGGCTGTAGACTGCACTGTCCACTGTTACCTGGGATGGCAAGGCACGCCCCTGCTCCTCCCCCCTCCAATCACCACACTAACGTACTGGCTGTAGACTGCACTGTCCACTGTTACCCGGGATGGCAAGACATGCCCGTGCTCCTCCCCCCTCCAATCACCACGCTAACAGATTGGCTGTGGACTGCACTGTCCCCTTATAACAAGGATGGCAAGACACGCCCCTGCTCCTCCCCCTCCAATCACCACGCTAACGTACTGGCTGTAGACTGCACTGTCCACTGTTACCCGGGATGGCAAGACACACCCCTGCTCCTCCCATCTCCAAGCTAACAGACTTTCTGTAGCCTGCACTGTCCACCAGAAGTTCAGGGAAGCAGCACTGAGAGAGCAGGAGCCAGCAGCATTGAAAGCTGTAAACTGCAAGTCCTGGTATATGAATTTTACCTCTGTGGGGAGATTGGGGGGGAGTTGTGCAGAAAATGTCTACTCACCAATAAGCGTTGAAGCCGCTGCATGCTTGGGGTCGTATGGACAGCGTCCTTTCCCATCCTCCAGCCTCGCCATGTCCAGCCTAAACACCGTGTCCTGGAAAACACACGCGATGCCGTACAGCTTTCTGCAGCAAAACGCAAACATCCCACCGCGTCCAACTGTCCGTGCACGCAAGGTGTGCCTTAGTGGCCTCTCAGGTGTCTTGCAAGGCCACTCCGGCACGCCTTAAGTGCTGCGGTCAGTTCTCACGTCACACAGCAAAAGGCAGCGTCCTGAAACAACGCATCACACAGGCGGCATCCGAGGGTCTCCTGGCACGCCATTTCCAGCAACGACACACAATGCCACTCATACAAAGCAGTAAGCGGTGAGGATGTGTAGAGTGTCCCCTCCCCCCCTTCTTACGTCCGTGCGTTGTCCCACGTGCAGGTAGCCGCAGGTGGGGTGGAAGGCTCCGGTGCCGCAGGTGAACAGGTGAGTGCGATTGTACAGCTGAAGGATCTTCACATAATTCATACATTCCACCTGCAGGGGGGAAAATACTTGTGTGAGCGGCAATGTCACGACTTGCACAATTTATCGGCTTCTTCCCGGCAGGTCCTACGCACCCCCCCCACCCTCCATCCTGGGGGGGGATTTACTGACAGCTCCCGTCCTGCTGGAATTTACTAAGCCAGCTCTACCCTGAACTCTCCGCTCTGCAGATCACCAATTCCAATCTCAGCGAATAACCGACAAAACGATCGCCCAACCGCTGCCAGCCCCATAGCAGCCGCCATGACAGCGCCATCTAGGCTCCTGCAATGGTCTCCACATCCACTGGGGCAATTTTTTCACGCACATGTAAAAAAAAATAAATTTAAAAATCTACATTTTTTGCTAGAAATTACTTACCCCCCCCCCCCCTCAAAAAGTATATATTTTCTGAAAGCAGAGGCCCCGGAGATTAAAATGGCGGCAGTTACATCTTTTCTAATTTTTAACAAAACGCAGATTTAGGACTTGTTCACACTTGACTTCTTCCCAAGCGCCCCTGTAGCGTTTCACAGGCTTTGTATGGGCGTTTTACGGGTGTTGAAAACACTCCCCAGACACCCTGTGCGCGGTTGTGAGGCATTTTAGAAGCGTTAAAATCGCACCACAAATGCCTGTAATGAACTCAATGGTATTAACGCCCCGCAAACGCCCGCCAGGCGTCACCATAGACTTGAATGGGAGGCGTTGAAAGGCTTCAACTCCTGACTCCACACAAGGCGTCAATTTTGATGCGGCGCTAATGTGTCATTGGGCACCATTGTTGGTGTCATTGGGAGGAATTGTGCCCCATCATGGTGTCATTGGAAAGAATGTACCCCGTCGCTGGTGTTATTGGGCCCCATTGTTTGTGTCATTGGGAGGAACTGTGCCCCATCATTGGTTTCATTGGGAGGATAAGTGCCCCATCATTGGTGTCATTGGGAGGATAAGTGTCCCATCATTGGTGTCATTGGGAGGAATTGTGCCCCATCATTGGTATCACTGGGCCCCATTGTTGGTGTCATTGGGAGGAATTGTGCCCTATCAGTGATGTCAATGGGAGGAATTGTGCCCCATCTCTGGTGTCATTGAAAAGAATATGCCCCATCTTGTGTTATTGGACCCAATTGTTTGTGTCATCGGGAGGAACTGTGCCCCATCATTGGTGTCATTGGGAGGAATTGTGTCCCATCGTTGGTATCATTGGGCACCATTGTTGGTGTCAATGCGAGGAATTTTGCTCCATCACTGGTGTCGTTGGAAAGAATGTGCCCTGTCTCTGGTGTTATTGAGCCCCATTGTTTGTGTCATTGGTGTCATTGGGCACCAATGATGGTGTCATTGGGAGGAATTGTGCCCTATCATGGTGTTATTGGAAAGAATGTGCCCCATCTCTGGTGTTATTGGGCCCCATTGTTTGTGTCATTGGGAGGAATTGTCTCCCATCATTGGTATCATTGGGCACCAATGATGGTGTCATTGGGAGGAATTGTGCCCTATCATGGTGTCATTGGAAAGAATGTGCCCCATCTCTGGTGTTATTGGGCCCCATTGTTTGTGTCATTGGGAGGAACTGTGCCCCATCATTGGTGTCAGTAGGAGGATTAGTGCCACATCATTGGTGTCAGTGGGAGGAATAGTGCCCCATCATTGGTGTCAGTGGGAGGAATAGTGCCCCATCATTGGTGTCAGTGGGAGGAATAGTGCCCTATCATTGGTGTCAGTGGGAGGAATAGTGCCCCATGATTGGTATCAGTGGGGAGGAATAGTGCCCCATCATTGGTGTCAGTGGGAGGAATAGTGCCCCATCATTGGTGTCAGTGGGAGGAATAGTGCCCCATCATTGGTGTCAGTGGGAGGAATAGTGCCCCATCATTGGTGTCAGTGGGAGGAATAGTGCCCCATCATTGGTGTCAGTGGGAGGAATAGTGCCCCATCATTGGTATCAGTGGGAGGAATAGTGCCCCATCATTGGTGTCAGTGGGAGGAATAGTGCCCCGTCATTGGTGTCAGAGGGAGGAAGAGTGCCCCGTCATTGGTATCAGTGGGAGGAATAGTGCCCCATCATTGGTGTCAGTGGGAGGAATAGTGCCCCGTCATTGGTGTCAGAGGGAGGAAGAGTGCCCCGTCATTGGTATCAGTGGGAGGAATAGTGACCTATCATTGGTATCAGTGGGAGGAATAGTGTCCCATCATTGGTGTCAGAGGGAGGAAGAGTGCCCCGTCATTGGTGTCAGTGGGAGGAATAGTGCCCCATCATTGGTGTCAGAGGGAGGAATAGTGCCCCATCATTGGTTTCAGTGAATGAAGTAGTGCTCCATGGGCCAGATAAAAACAAGCAAAAGGCCACATTTGGCCCCCGGGCCGCAGTTTGGAGACCCCTGGCTTAGAGGGAAGTGATGGTGATCGCGCATTACTCTCGCTCTGACATGGCGGCGATACCTCACATTTTGCTGGAACACACATGCTCGCCGAGTGTTTGACTAGGGATGTATATGGGGGTGGGGGTGCTTTAAATATTTTTTTTTCATTATTTTTAACTTCTTTTATATAATTTATTATTTTTTACACTTTTTTTAAATTTAGCTTAACAAGCCCCCTGTGTGATAGTATCGGGCAGGTGACAGGTCCTCTTTATGGAGACATCAGGGGTCTAATAGACGACCCCCCCAATGTCTCCCCTACCCTGTAATGCAGCTAATCAAGCACAGATTGTACTTGATGATCCGCATCCTCTGCTTCAGAAGCCAAGGATTTGCAGCTGTGATCCCGGGAGCGATGGAACGCCGGTCCCTTCTGGGTGCGTCAGTCCCACGAGGACCGCTCGGGGAATAGATGTTCCCGGACCACCTCCTATGGGAGCCATTTGGCACAGCGTGGGGGAGGGGCATACCTTCAGAACCAATGCAGCCGTCAGATCGAAAACTGGTAGAAATGTTCGCTTTTGCGTGGTTAATACCGCTTTGGTCCGTTTTCTTTTTTTTTTTAAACTGTTGACCTGATTGGTTGCTCCGGTCTTTGCTCTGAGACCCCCCTGCAGTGTGCTGGCCATAGTGCCCCCGGGTGGGCTGTGACCTGTGGAAGTATGTGGGGGGTGGGGGGGTGATGACGTTGTATGGCTCTATAGATATGGAGGAATCCCATAGACGCAATGAAGGAGAGGAATGTATATACGCATGTGATAACGCAGATTCATCGAATTCCTGCTCAGCCCCCCCCCATCTCCTCCCCCACACAGCTTCAATCATACCTCCATATCAGCCCCCCCCCCCTCCCCTCCCCCACACAGCTACAGTCATACCTCCATATCAGCCCACCGCTGGAGAAAATGACTTACCACTCACACAGGAGTATACAGTCAGGTCCATAAATATTGGGACATGGACACAATTCTAACATTTTTGGCTCTATACACCACCACAATGGATTTGAAATGAAACGAACAAGATGTGCTTTAACTGCAGACTGTCAGCTTTAATTTGAGGGTATTTACATCCAAATCAGGTGAACGGTGTAGGAATTACAACAGTTTGCATATGTGCCTCCTACTTGTTAAGGGACCAAAAGTACTGGGACAATTGGCTTCTCAGCTGTTCCATGGCCAGGTGTGTGTTATTCCCTCATTATCCCAATTACAATGAGCAGATAAAAGGTCCAGAGTTCATTTCAAGTGTGCTATTTGCATTTGGAATCTGTTGCTGTCAACTCTCGAGATGAGATCCAAAGAGCTGTCACTATCAGTGAAGCAAGCCATCATTAGGCTGAAAAAACAAAACAAACCCATCAGAGAGATAGCAAAAACATTAGGCGTGGCCAAAACAACTGTTTGGAACATTCTTAAAAAGAAGGAACGCACCGGTGAGCTCAGCAACACCAAAAGACCCGGAAGACCACGGAAAACAACTGTGGTGGATGACCGAAGAATTCTTTCCCTGGTGAAGAAAACACCCTTCACAACAGTTGGCCAGATCAAGAACACTCTCCAGGAGGTAGGTGTATGTGTGTCAAAGTCACCAATCAAGAGAAGACTTCACCAGAGTGAATACAGAGGGTTCACCACAAGATGGAAACCATTGGTGAGCCTCAAAAACAGGAAGGCCAGATTAGAGTTTGCCAAACGACATCTAAAAAAGCCTTCACAGTTCTGGAACAACATCCTATGGACAGATGAGACCGACATCAACTTGTACCAGAGTGATGGGAAGAGAAGAGGATGGAGAAGGAACTGCTCATGATCCTAAGCATACCACCTCATCAGTGAAGCATGGTGGTGGTAGTGTCATGGCGTGGGCATGTATGGCTGCCAATGGAACTGCTTCTCTTGTATTTATTGATGATGTGACTGCTGACAGAAGCAGCCGGATGAATTGTGAAGTGTTTCGGGAATATTATCGGCTCATATTCAGCCAAATGCTTCACAACTCATTGGACGCTTCACAGTGCAGATGGACAATGACCCAAAGCAGACTGCAAAAGCAGCCAAAGAGTTTTTTAAGGGAAAGAAGTGGAATGTTCTGCAATGGCCAAGTCAATCACCTGACCTGAATCCGATTGAGCATTTCACTTGCTGAAGACAAAACTGAAGGGAAAATGCCCCAAGAACAAGCAGGAACTGAAGACAGTTGCAGTAGAGGCCTGGCAGAGCATCACCAGGGATGAAACCCAGCGTCTGGTGATGTCTATGCGTTCCACACTTCAGGCTGTAATTGACTGCAAAGGATTTGCAACCAAGTATTAAAAAGTGAAAGTTTGATTTATGATTATTATTCTGTCCCAGTACTTTTGGTCCCTTAACAAGTGGGAGGCACATATGCAAACTGTTGTAATTCCTACACCGTTCACCTGATTTGGATGTAAATACCCTCAAATTAAAGCTGACATCTTGTTCCTTTCATTTTAAAACCATTGTGGTGGTGTATAGAGCCAAAAATGTTAGAATTGTGTCCATGTCCCAATATTTATGGACCTGACTGTATGTCATTACAGTGTTTGACTGTGGGGGAGGGGACATTAGAGTGTAAGCTCCTCTGTTACAGAGACTGATGGGACCGGTTCAGTGATCTCTGTACAGCTCTGCGGTATATGTCACAGCTACAGTGAAGGAAATGCGTATTTGCTCCCCTGCTGATGTTGAATGTTCGCCCCTCACACAGAAATGATCGGTCTAACAATGGAATGTTCGGTGTAACACTGAGAGACAGAATACAACAACAAATTCAGCAGAAATGCGTCTAACAAATGATGACTGATCTGCATGTTCATGAGGGAAAGAAGGATTTGATCCCCTATCATTCAGCAGGATTTCTGGCTCCCAGGTGTCTTTCATACAGGTAACAAGCTGAGATTAGAAGCAGTCTCTTAAAGGGAGTGCTGCTAATCTCATTGTGTTACCTGTATAAAAGACACCTGTCCACAGGAGCCATCAAACCATCAGATTCCAAACTCTCCACCATGGCAAAGACCAAAGAGCTGTCCAAGGATGTCAGGGACAAGATGGTAGACCTACACAAGGCTGGACTGGGCTACCAAACTATGGCCAAGCAGCTTGGTGAGAAGGTGACAACAGTTGGTGCAATCATTCACAAATGGAAGAAACACAAAACAAGTGTCAGTCTCCCTAGGTCTGGTGCACCATGCAAGATCTCACCTCGTGGAGTGTCAATGATCATGAGAACAGTGAGGAATCATCCCAGAACTACACGTGAGGATCTTGTCAATGATCTCCAGGCAGCTGGGACCACAGTCACCAAGAGAACAATTGGTAACACACTACGCCGACAAGGACTGAAATCCTGCAGTGCCCGCAAGGTCCCTCTGACAAGAAAGCACATGTCCAGGCCCGTCTGAAGTCTGCCACTGAATATCTGAATGATGCAGAGGAGGACTGGTGGGAAGTGTTGTGGTCAGATGAGACCACAATCGAGGTCTTTGGCATCAACTCAACTGGCCGTGTTTGGAGGAGGAGGAATGCTGCCTATGACCCCAATAACACCATCCCAACTGTGAAACATGGTGGTGGAAACATTCTGCTTTGGGGGTGTTTTTCTGCTAAGGGGACAGGACAACTGCACCGCATCAAAGGGACGATGGACGGGGCAATGTACCCTCAAATCTTGGATGAGAACCTTCTTCCCTCAGCCAGGACATTGAAAATGGGTGGTGGATGGGTGTTCCAGCATGACAATGACCCAAAACACACGGCCAAGGCAACAAAGGAGCGGCTCAAGAAGAAGCACATTAAGGTCCTGGAGTGGCCTAGCCAGTCTCCACACCTTAATCCGATTGAAAATCTGTGGAGGGAGCTGAAAGTTCGAGTTGCCAAACGTCAGCCACCAAACCTTAATGACTTGGAGAGGATCTGCCAAGAGGAGTGGGCCAAAATCCCTCCTGAGATGTGTGCGAACCTGGGGGCCAACTCCAGGAAATGTCTGACCTCTGTGATTACCAACAAGGGATTTGCCGCCAAGTACTAAGTCATGTTTTGTGAAGGGGATCAAATCCTTCTTTCCCTCATGAACATGCAGATCCGTCATCATTTGTTAGAAGCATTTCTGCTGAATTTGTTGTTGAATTCTGTCTCTCAGTGTTACACCGAACATTCCATTGTTAGACCGATCATTTCTGTGTGAGGGGCGAACATTCCATTGTTAGACCGATCATTTCTGTGTGAGGGGCGAACATTCAGCATCAGCCGGGGAGCAAATACACATTTCCTTCACTGTATATAAATGTATAATAATAATAGTGTGTGACTGTGGGGGAGGGGACATTAGAGTGTAAGCTCCTCTGGTACAGAGACTGATGGGACTGGCTGAGTGTTCTCTGTACAGCGCTGCGGTATATGTCAGAGCTATATACATGTATAATAATAGTGTGTGACAACAGATTTTGCTGTGAATCTGAGCCCCGGGGAGATTTCCAGGGACGGATCTCGGTCTTGGGGGGACTGTCACGGTCAGCTGTCACTTGGGCGTCTCTCTTTCTTTCCATCGCCCGCACCTTTATTTATTCTACACAGATTTCCTCCTACTTCACAGTGACCTTTGACCCGGGATACTGGGACTCAGCATGCAGAAAGTAAACATGGAATCTGTTGCAAAGCAGGCTGGGAGCCCAGGGGCAGCGATGGGTGCGACGGTGTCACCTGGCACACGTGACCCGCTTTGGAGTCCCGCGGATGCGTCACTGGCACCAGATAATAAACAAAGTCACCAATAGATCCATTTCCGATGATGTTGGTCATGCGGGGTGACGTGTCCGTGGTCACCCCAGTGAATGGGGACCCATCGTTACAATTCACATTAATCGATGTGTTATTTTGCCTAGGCAAAAGTCACATGGTCCCTTCTACCAGGAGCCTTGTGGATGTTTAATATCATTAAAGGCTGCAAGGAGTCTAGAGTTTGCAATCAGACAGAACCTGTCCGGTGGGCTTGTATTGGGATAAGAGGAACATTAATGACTGGACGTGGATCTCTCGTTTGTACCATCAGATTGATCTAGCAGCTAAGCCCGCCCTCTGTATACAAAAGCCCCGCCCATTACGCTGTAACCAATAAATGGCCCCCCCGTAGGTCCTCTGTACTCACATTGATGTCTTTTCCTGCCCAGTTGCATTCTTCCCGCCATTCCACAAGTGCCGGCCAGTGAATCTGGTTGGAGGAGAACAGAAGAGATGATTATTTCCAGTGGAGAAGTCTTATCTTGGCTAGTTATACAGATATGATTTTATTGCATGTCCTTATCTGCTTCTGTGCTGTAGATATTGAGACAGATCAATACAGGGAGCCAGGGCTGCTGTTAGAAACCATGGGGGCCCCATACAGCCAAACTGACAGGGCCCCCCCAAACCACAGGACCCCTTACAGCCAACCTGACAGCCCCCCCCCCCAAACCACAGGGCCCCTTACAGCCAACCTGACAGGCCCCCCAAAACCACAGGATCCCATACAGCCAACCTGACAGGCCCCCCTCAAATCACAGGGCCCCATACAGCCAACCTGACAGGCCCCCCAAACCACAGGGCCCCATACAGCCAACCTAACAGCCCCCCCCAAACCACAGGGCCCCATACAGCCAACCTAACAGCCCCCCCAAACCACAGGGCCCCATACAGCCAACCAGACAGGGCCCCCCCCAAACCACAGGGCCCCATACAGCCAACCTAACAGGGCCACCCCAAACCACAGGGTGGGACTAAGGAACGTTGCTCAGCGGTGGCTAGGGGGTGGGACTAAGGAACATTGCTCAGCGGTGGCTAGGGGGTGGGACTAAGGAACGTTGCTCAGCGGTGGCTAGGGGGTGGGACTAAGGAACGTTGCTCAGTGGCGGGTAGGGGGTGGGACTAAGGAACGTTGCTCAGCGGCGGGTAGGGGGTGGGACTAAGGAACGTTGCTCAGTGGTGGTAGGGGGTGGGACTAAGGAACGTTGCTCAGCGGCGGGTAGGGGGTGGGACT
>NW_028321252.1:0-5000 GCF_062004578.1 Staurois parvus
GGGGATGAATTACTATGGGGGATGAATTACTATATGGGGGATTAATTACTATGGGGGATGAATTAATATGGGGGATGAATTAATATGGGGGATGAATTAATATGGGGAATGAATTACCATATGGGGGATGAATTACCATATGGGGGATGAATTACTATGGGGGATGAATTACTATATGGGGGATGAATTACTATGGGGGATGAATTACTATATGGGGGATGAATTACTATATGGGGGATGAATTACTATGCTTACTATGGGGGAATATTACTATACTTACTATGGATGACACATACACATCATTCATCTACTCTTGGTCTGGCCCCCGGGTCCAATATATGAACCCATTGCGGCCCTCAAGTCAAAAAGTTTGCCCACCCCTGGACTAGAGACTGTAGGCTATGGACTCGTAACTGTGGACTATGAACAAGGGACTATGAGCTGTGGACTAGGGGTAAAGGACTATGGGCTATTCAGATTCAGAATACTATATTAATCCTAAAGGGAAATTATCCATATCATAGTTTAGGGACTATAGGCTATGGACTGGTAAGTATGGACAAAGGACTATGGACTAGGGGTAATGGACTATTCAGATTCAGAATACTTTATTATTTCCCAAAGGGAAATTATCCATATCATGGGTTAGGGACTATAGTCTATGGACTGATAAGTATGAGCTGTGGACAAAGGACTAGGCTGTATGGACTAGGGGTAATGGATATTACCAGATTCAGAATACTTTATTAATCCCAAAGAGAATGGATTCATATCATGGGGTAGGCACTAGAGACTTTAGGCTATGTATTGGTAATTATGAGCTTTGGACTGGTAACTATGGGCTATGGACTATAGGCTATGGACTGGTAAACTATGGGCTGTGGACTATAGGCTATGGACTGGTAACTATGGGCTGTGGACTATAGGCTATGGACTGGTAACTATGGGCTGTGGACTAGGAGTAACGGACTATAGGCTATGGACTGGTAACTATGGGCTGTGGACTAGGGGTAACGGACTATAGGCTATGGACTGGTGACTATGGGCTGTGGACTAGAGGTAACGGACTATAGGCTATGGAATGGTAACTATGGGCTATGGACCAGGGGTAATGGACTATAGGCTATGGACTGGTAACTATGGGCTATGGACCAGGGGTAATGGACTATAGGCTATGGACTGGTAACTATGGGCTGTGGACTAGGGGTAACGGACTATGAGCAATGGAGCTAGTGGTCGTAGTACAAATGCCATTACCAGACAATCTGTATTCCTCCCTCCCTGCTTTGGCAGAATCTGATTGATTGATTTGGGCTACACCGGCACATTATTATAGTCGCTGTGCTGTCACGTATCACATACACAATTATGACCTATTGTACCTCTGGACCCTCCGTGTTAAATTGTAAGCTCTGCTGAGCCGGACCCTCTGACTCCTGTTATACCGACTTGTATTGTCACTGTATTGTCTCCCTTTACATTGTACAGCGCTGAGCACACTGTTGGCGCCATATAAATCCTGTATAATAATAGTACTGCAGTGTGACCTGTGCTGACGTTGGTGTTGCAGATGGCCGAGCAGTTGATGACGCTGGCGTACGACAATGGAATTAATCTTTTTGACACAGCCGAAGTTTACGCTGCAGGAAAGTAAGTAAAGCATGGACCTTCTATTATCTGCCATCAATGTTTATCGATTTCCTCCAATTCCTGAGATTCTTTGGAAGGTATAAGAATTACTTGCACACGGGTCAGTTGGATTCCTTGTTTTCCCATCCTCAGGTACCTTTAGTAAAGTCACCATCCTCAGGTACCTTTAGTAAAGTCACCATCCTCAGGTACCTTCTCTAAAGTCACCATCCTCCGGTACCTTTAGTAAAGTCACCATCCTCAGGTACCTTCTCTAAAGTCACCATCCTCAGGTACCTTCTCTAAAATCACCATCCTCAGGTACCTTTCCTAAAGTCACCATTCTCAGGTACCTTCTCTAAAGTCACCATCCTCAGGTACTTTTCTTAAAGTCGCCATCCTCAGGTAAATTGCCTAAAGTCGCCATCCTCCGGTACCTTCCCTAAAGTCACCATCCTCCGGTACCTTCCCTAAAGTCACCATCCTCCGGTACCTTCCCTAAAGTCACCATCCTCCGGTACCTTCCCTAAAGTCACCATCCTCCGGTACCTGCCCTAAAGTCACCATCCTCCGGTACCTTCCCTAAAGTCACCATCCTCCGGTACCTTCCCTAAAGTCACCATCCTCCGGTACCTTCCCTAAAGTCACCATCCTCCGGTACCTTCCCTAAAGTCACCATCCTCCGGTACCTTCCCTAAAGTCACCATCCTCCGGTACCTTCCCTAAAGTCACCATCCTCCGGTACCTTCCCTAAAGTCACCATCCTCAGGTACCTTCCCTAAAGTCACCATCCTCCGGTACCTTCCCTAAAGTCACCATCCTCCGGTACCTTCCCTAAAGTCACCATCCTCCGGTACCTTCCCTAAAGTCACCATCCTCCGGTACCTTCCCTAAAGTCACCATCCTCCGGTACCTTCCCTAAAGTCACCATCCTCCGGTACCTTCCCTAAAGTCACCATCCTCCGGTACCTTCCCTAAAGTCACCATCCTCCGCTACCTTTCCTAAAGTCACCATCCTCCGCTACCTTCCCTAAAGTCACCATCCTCTGGTACCTTCCCTAAAGTCACCATCCTCTGGTACCTTCCCTAAAGTCACCATCCTCAGGTACCTTCCCTAAAGTCACCATCCTCAGGTACCTTCCCTAAAGTCACCATCCTCAGGTACCTTCCCTAAAGTCACCATCCTCAGGTACCTTCCCTAAAGTCACCATCCTCCGGTACCTTCCCTAAAGTCACCATCCTCCGGTACCTTCCCAGAGACATTAAGTTTAAGTCTTAGTGTGCTGCCTGAGTATGTTGTCATAATGGGAGCAGTCAGGTATCCATTGGCAACAATAGTTGACCATACCAAGGAAGGAGAACATTTCCTTTTTAGTTTTTGGCTGGGGCAGACCCGTAATGGCTTGGATCCTGGAATGGCTCACCATTCTGGGTGCCTTGTGACAAAGTGAAACCCAAATAATCCACCAAAATTTGACAACATTATACTTTATGCCTTGCCACCTTTGTACCCAGAAACTTTAACAGAGATATACTGTCCTGCCTACAAGCCTCCCTGTTGGGTAAACCACATACTTGAGCAGTGTGGAACCATGGTGGGGTGCCCAACCCTTGAAGGATTCTCAGAGGGCCATGGAATTTACAGCCGGAGAATTCACATAGCCTGAAGGCAATCTGTTCGTTGGCCAGAGTAAAACTTAACAGTTATTTCTCTTGGATGGAATACAAAAAAAAAAACTTTGCTTAAATCGATCACAGTATAATACTGTATATCATGTGGAATGGAGGTAATCTTTGGGGGCACATCTGGGACGATGGGTGCAATTGGAATAACGAGATTGTTAATGGCCCTGAGATCTTGTACTAAACGGTAAGTACCATCAATCTTTTCTTGTGACAAAGGATGCTGCTTTTGATATACTAACTCCAGGTTTGAGTCTGGCCTTGTAAGGTATACAGAGAATATACTCTACATCTAGGGTACTGTTGGTCCAGATTTCAGGCTTCATTTTGTCTAAATCCTCACAAAACAGTGAGATGACTCCATGTGCACCCCTCCCTTCTCACTTACTCTGATTGTGGCCTTGAATCATCCCAACAGATCTCTGCCTAACAAGTTCACAGGGCATCCTGGTATGAGTTTGGAAGAATGTTTCACAATGGAACCTTTCCCGTGAGAGTCTGAAACACTCAAAAGTGTTTCCCAGTTTTTGGTGATACCAACTGAAGGTTCACATTCTACTCTTGTCCCTTTCTTCTGTTGCTACCTCTTTCTCCAGGATTAGAACTATGTTGTAAGCCCTGAAAATGTGCTTTGTTGGTAGATTTGGGGACCTCAAAACTTCCAGTGGTGTCTTTCTCCCCCCCAATATGCCATACTCCTTTTGCTGTTGTTGCACATTAGGGAGAGTGTTCTGATCCAACTGCAAAGGACCATGGTCACCTAATTTGCATACTAACTTTCATACCTTTTAGTATGCAAATTAGGGTGCCAATACTCCTTTTGTTGTGATTGTTGCACATTAGGGAGAGTGTTGTGATCCAATCAAAGGACCAAATTGTCACCCTAATTTGTATATCCCTCAAGAAGTGTGGGGAACGGGGAATTATTCAAAAATATGGAAATTTGTCTGACACATTACCCACCCAGAAAACCCCTACTTTTTCCCAGATGCCCGCTAGGTTTGTTGGATTGGACACGCACTGATCCAATGGATCACCATCCCCCGCTTCCATGAATAATGATGATTTTGGACCATACTATTTTAACTTAGGGAGAGCATTGTATCTAATTAGCATATTTGCTCTCTCTCCCTCTCTGGTGAGGGGGACCTATTATGTTATTGAGAGACTCTGGGGGAGGAATGCACTAGATGATGTTGGACGTCCTCCATCCAGGAAAGGAGGCGGAGCTCTATCTGAATTGCTGCAGCTTCTAATGCACATTGTGAGAAGCTCCCATTGTGCAGTGACATCAGAGGAAGCCATTCCAGTCAAGGAGAGAAGCCGATACACCTGTGCAAGACTGGAGGGGAGGAGCCGGTACACCTGTGCAAGACTGGAGGGGAGGAGCCGATACACCTGTGCAAGACTGAAGGGGAGGAGTCGGTACACCTGTGCAAGACTAAAGGGGAGGAGCGGCAACACCTGTGCAGGACTAAAGGGGAGGAGCTGCAACACCTGTGCAAGACTGAAGGGGAGGAGTCGGTACACCTGTGCAAGACTGAAGGGGAGGAGCCGGTACACCTGTGCAAGACTGAAGGGGAGGAGCCGGTACACCTGTGCAAGACTGAAGGGGAGGAGCCGGTACACCTGTGCAAGACTGAAGGGGAGACTATTTTTGGAAAAAGAAGAAAAAATGATGAAGATGA
>NW_028321252.1:12500-145978 GCF_062004578.1 Staurois parvus
CGAAAATGAGTACCACTCAATAAACGGCAGCGGTGTCAGATTTGGTGTCGGTGATCGTTAACACCACAAGATTGTGTTTCCTGATGTCTGTGAGATACTTTCCTGCACCCACCGGGTCATTTCCTAGAAAAAAGTTTGTAAATGTAAAGACAAAAAATAACTGCCATTTACCCTCTTCTTACCTTTCCTGTGTGATGTAGAATATGACGGAGCGAATGTGTCATTGGTGTCAGAGAATGTAACATTGGCCTTATTACACATACAGCCAATGAGGCGTAAAGCAGTTGTAATCCTCAGACATGAAATATGAACAAAGCACATCCCTCTAGGGCAGTGATGGCGAACCTTTGTGAGCCCGAGTGCCCAAACTGCCACCCAAAACCAACTTATTTCTTTCAAAGTGCCAACACTGCAATGAAACCTGAATATCGAGCTTTTGGTTTAGAAAAAACAACTCGTACAGTAGTGCAAACTAATTAACAGTACAGGGATGACCAGAGACTGCGGACAGTACAGGGATGACCAGAGACTGCGGACAGTACAGGGATGACCAGAGACTGCGGACAGTACAGGGATGACCAGAGACTGCGGACACAGTACAGGGATGACCAGAGACTGCGGACACAGTACAGGGATGACCAGAGACTGCAGACACAGTACAGGGATGACCAGAGACTGCGGACAGTACAGGGATGACCAGAGACTGCAGACACAGTACAGGGATGACCAGAGACTGCGGACAGCACAGGGATGACCAGAGACTGCGGACAGCACAGGGATGACCAGAGACTGCGGACAGCACAGGGATGACCAGAGACTGCGGACAGCACAGGGATGACCAGAGACTGCAGACACAGTACAGGAGATGACCAGAGACTGCGGACAGTACAGGGGTGACCAGAGACTGCGGACACAGTACAGGAGATGACCAGAGACTGCGGACACAGTACAGGAGTGACCAGAGACTGCGGACAGTACAGGGATGACCAGAGACTGCGGACAGTACAGGGATGACCAGAGACTGCGGACAGTACAGGGGTGACCAGAGACTGCGGACACAGTACAGGGATGACCAGAGACTGCGGACAGTACAGGGATGACCAGAGACTGCGGACAGCACAGGGATGACCAGAGACTGCGGACACAGTACAGGAGATGACCAGAGACTGCGGACACGGTACAGGGATGACCAGAGACTGCAGACAGTACAGGAATGACCAGAGACTGCGGACAGTACAGGGATGACCAGAGACTGCGGACAGTACAGGGATGACCAGAGACTGCGGACACAGTACAGGAGATGACCAGAGACTGCGGACAGCACAGGGATGACCAGAGACTGCGGACACAGTACAGGAGATGACCAGAGACTGCGGACAGTACAGGGATGACCAGAGACTGCGGACAGCACAGGGATGACCAGAGACTGCGGACAGCACAGGGATGACCAGAGACTGCGGACAGCACAGGGATGACCAGAGACTGCGGACAGCACAGGGATGACCAGAGACTGCGGACAGCACAGGGATGACCAGAGACTGCGGACAGCACAGGGATGACCAGAGACTGCGGACAGCACAGGGATGACCAGAGACTGCGGACAGCACAGGGATGACCAGAGACTGCGGACAGCACAGGGATGACCAGAGACTGCGGACAGCACAGGGATGACCAGAGACTGCGGACAGCAGAGGGATGACCAGAGACTGCGGACACAGTACAGGAGATGACCAGAGACTGCGGAAAGCACAGGGATGACCAGAGACTGCGGACAGCACAGGGATGACCAGAGACTGCGGACAGCACAGGGATGACCAGAGACTGCGGACATAGTACAGGAGATGACCAGAGACTGCGGACAGCACAGGGATGACCAGAGACTGCGGACAGCACAGGGATGACCAGAGACTGCGGACAGCACAGGGATGACCAGAGACTGCGGACAGTACAGATGACTGCTGACCTTTGGGGAGGGGGGGGAGCGGGTACCTGAATTTGACAGGTACCCGCTCTTACTTCCGAGGAGTTGTTCTTTGATCTTACCTGTTCCTTTATCCAGCCGCGCGTTGTCTTCCCGGCTTCTGTAGTGTGGGCGCTCGTCGGACAGCCGGATGCCCAGTGCGCATGCGCGAGAAGCGCTGCGCTTTGTGATTGGTCCGGCGGCTTCTGGGATCTGTCATGTGTCCCAGGTACCGCCTTACCATTCACAAAGAGCACTGCAGCATTCACTGCATGCGCACTTGGGACCCGGCTGTCACGCACACTACAGCCGGGAAGACAGCGCGCCGCTGGATAGAGGGACAGGTACGGTCCCACTGCAGAGCTGAGCGGCCGGCCCGGTATTCTGACACGGCCGCGGTGGAAATACCAGACCGGCCGCTCTATATTCGCTCCATAAGACGCACTGACATTTTCCCCCCTTTTTTGGGGGAAAAAAAGTGCGTCTTATGGAGCGAAAAATACGGTATTCTCCTGGCGTGCCCACAGATAAGGCTCGGCGTGCCGGTTGTGGCACGCGTGCCACGGGTTCGCCATCACTGCTCTATAGTGTGTCCTTGTTTCAGTCCAGAGCACTGAGTGCCATATCTGTCTGCTGCCTCCTTCCCCTGCTATCAGCATGAGTCACCTCTGACAAGTTTCCCTGACACCAAGAGATAAAAAAGTGACAGGAGAGGGAGCTCCAGCACAGAGGCGTCCCTAGGGTTGGTGTCACCTGGTGTGGTGACACCCCCTCCGACGATCCCCGGAGGATGGATTGGACCTACGGATTGGGGAGCATAATGGATCGGAGTCCGACCTATTATGCTCAATCCTCAGATCCGATCCATCCTGCGGGGATTGTCGGCTTGCTTTTCAACTTACCTTTTCGTGGAGCGGGTCCGGTGTCACCCCGTATAGGTTGCATCCCGACAATCCCCGCAGGATGGATCAGATCTGCGGATTGGGGAGCATAATGGATCGGACTCTGACCTATTATGCTCAATCCGCAGATCCGATCCATCCTGCGGGGATGGTCGGGATGCAACCTATACGGGGTGACACCGGACCCGCTCCACGAAAAGGTAAGTTGTGAAGAAAGCTGACGATCCCCGCAGGATGGATCAGATCTGTGGTTCAGGGAGCATAATGGATCAGACTTCGACCTATTATGCTCAATCCGCAGATCCGAAACATCCTGCGGGGATCGTCAGCTTGCTTTTCAACTTACCTTTTCGTGGAGCGGGTCCGGTGTCACCCCGTGTGGTCAGTGTCACCCGGTGCCGGCCACACCCCCCGCACCTGCCTCGGGACGCCACTACTAAAGCACACAGCCTGTGATTGACAGCCTCAGCTCTGTACTTGTATACTGTGTGAAGGAGGGTGTGTCCCTTTCCTCCAATAAGCTCTCAGAGCTCTTGCAACTTCGGCTGCAGCCCCCTGCTTTCAGAGAAGGCTACAGATAAACTGGTACAACGTATGTAGGAGGATTTATTTTTTTTTTCTTCATTTCTGTATCACCTGAGGCCGGTCACAAGGGTTTACAACCACTTTACATTTCCCATTGAGGAATGGCAAATCCAGGTTTTCAGAGCAGTGTGTACGGGTGGATGTTGTATGTAACGTGTCTGGAGATGTTGTATGTAACGTGTCTGGAGATGTTGTGTGTAACATGTCTGGAGATGTTGTGTGTAACGTGTCTGGAGATGTTGTGTGTAACGTATCTGGAGATGTTGTGTGTAACGTGTCTGGAGATGTTGTATGTAACGTGTCTGGAGATGTTGTATGTAACGTGTCTGGAGATTATGTATGTAACGTGTCTGGTGATGTCGTATGTAAGGTGTCTGGAGATGTTGTCTGTAACGTGTCTGGAGATGTCGTCTGTAACGTGTCTGGAGATGTTGTGTGTAACATGTCTGGAGATGTTGTGTGTAACGTGTCTGGAGATGTTGTGTGTAACGTGTCTGGAGATGTTGTGTGTAACGTGTCTGGAGATGTCGTCTGTAACGTGTCTGGAGATGTTGTGTGTAACATGTCTGGAGATGTTGTGTGTAACGTGTCTGGAGATGTTGTGTGTAACGTGTCTGGAGATGTTGTGTGTAACGTGTCTGGAGATGTCGTCTGTAACGTGTCTGGAGATGTTGTCTGTAACGTGTCTGGAGATGTTGTCTGTAACGTGTCTGGAGATGTTGTCTGTAACGTGTCTGGAGATGTTGTCTGTAACGTGTCTGGAGATGTTGTGTGTAACGTGTCTGGAGATGTTGTCTGTAACGTGTCTGGAGATGTTGTGTGTAACGTGTCTGGAGATGTTGTGTGTAACGTGTCTGGAGATGTCGTCTGTAACGTGTCTGGAGATGTTGTATGTAACGTGTCGGTAATGATCTGCTTAATCGTTATTAAGGTTTAAAAGCTTCTCTAGAAAGACTTCAGCTAGAATATGTGGATGTTGTGTTTGCTAACCGGCCCGATCCCAACACGCCCATGGAAGGTAAGACGTCCTCCATTTACTGGAAGCTTCTAGAACAAGAGTACCATGGGGATCATGTCACAGGAGGCTGAAGAGACGCATAGGGGTCAGTTCACCAAAACAGAACACGTGCCGCATGCTCATCAACTGGCTCTGTCTGCTCATTTGAGACATTGAAATTGCATTTCCAACGATGGACTGGCCACGGCTTACAGGTCACCCACACGTGGAACTTCTTATGGTTTAGCAATGTGATGTCCAGAGAAGAGGGCAGAAAAAGCAGCCAATTCAGAGGGTGAGAAAATGCAAAAAACACACAATGGTCCAAACCATGGCTGGATCTAGGGGGGTGCTGGGGTGGGCTGTGCCCCCCCACCCCAGATTTTATTTGTGCCCCCCCCAAGCCAACCCTAACCTGCCGCTATACTACCCTAACCTGCCACTTTGCATCACTGACTCCTGATCCCTGATCTCTCCATCATTGACTCCTGACCCCTGATCTCTCCATCACTGACTCCTGACCCCTGATCTCTCCATCATTGACTACTGACCCCTGATCTCTCCATCATTGACTCCTGACCCCTGATCTCTGCATCGCTGACTCCTGACCCCTGATCTCTGCATCGCTGACTCCTGACCCCTGATCTCTCCATCATTGACTCCTGACCCCTTTTCTCTCCATCATTGACTCCTGACCCCTTATCTCTCCATCATTGACTCCTGACCCCTTATCTCTCCATCATTGACTCCTGACCCCTGATCTCTCCATCATTGACTCCTGACCCCTGATCTCTCCATCATTGACTCCTGACCCCTGATCTCTCCATCATTGACTCCTGACCCCTGATCTCTGCATCGCTGACTCCTGACCCCTGATCTCTCCATCATTGACTCCTGACCCCTGATCTCTGCATCATTGACTCCTGACCCCTGATCTCTGCATCGCTGACTCCTGACCCCTGATCTCTGCATCGCTGACTCCTGACCCCTGATCTCTGCATCGCTGACTCCTGACCCCTGATCTCTCCATCATTGACTCCTGACCCCTGATCTCTGCATCGCTGACTCCTGACCCCTGATCTCTGCATCGCTGACTCCTGACCCCTGATCTCTGCATCGCTGACTCCTGACCCCTGATCTCTCCATCATTGACTCCTGACCCCTGATCTCTGCATCGCTGACTCCTGACCCCTGATCTCTGCATCGCTGACTCCTGACCCCTGATCTCTGCATCGCTGACTCCTGACCCCTGATCTCTGCATCGCTGACTCCTGACCCCTGATCTCTCCATCGCTGACTCCTGACCCCTGATCTCTCCATCGCTGACTACTGACCCCTGAACTCTGCATCACTGACCCCTGAATTACTGACTCCTGACCCCTGCATCACTGATTACAGACCTCTGAACTCTGCATCACTTATTCTTGACCTCTGAACTCTGCATCATTTACTCCTGACCCCTGAATCACTGACTCCTGAACCCTGCATCACTTACCAATGACCCCTGAACTCTGCATCACTAACTCCTGACCTCTGCATTACTTACTCCTGACCCGTGAACTCTGCCTCACTGTGTCCTGACCCCTGAATTCTGCCTCACTCCTGACCCCTGAACTCTGCCTCACTCCTGACCCCTGAACTCTGCATCACTTACAACTGACCTCTGCCTACCTTACTGCTGATTCCTGAACTCCGCATCACTGTGTCCTGACCTCTGAATCACTCCTGACCCCTGATCTCTGCATCATTGACTCCTGACCCCTGAACTCTGCCTCACTTACTCTTGACCCCTGAACTCTACCTCACTCCTGACCCCTGAATTCTGCATCACTCTTGACTCCTGATCTCTGCATCACTTACTAATGACCTCTGCCTACCTTACTACTGACTCCTGAACTCCGCATCACTGTGTCCTGACCTCTGCATCACTGACTCGACCCCTGAACTCTACCTCACTGTGTCCTGACCCCTGAACTCTACCTCACTGTGTCCTGACCCCTGAACTCTGCCTCACTTCTGACCCCTGAACTCTCCATCACTGTGTCCTGACCTCTGAACTCTGCATCACTTACTCCTGACCCCTGAACTCTGTCTCACTCTTGACCCCTGAACTCTCTCACTCTTGACCCCTGAACTCTCTCACTCTTGACCCCTGAACTCTCTCACTCTTGACCCCTGAACTCTCTCACTCTTGACCCCTGAACTCTCTCACTCTTGACCCCTGAACTCTCTCACTCTTGACCCCTGAACTCTCTCACTCTTGACCCCTGAACTCTGCATCACTTACTACTGACCTCTGCCTACCTCACTACTGACTCCTGAACTCCGCATCACTGTGTCCTGACCTCTGCATCACTGACTACTGACCCCTGAACTCTGCATCGCTGACCCCTGATCTCTCCATCATTGATTCCTGACCCCTGAACTCTACCTCACTGTGTCCTGACCCCTGAACTCTGCCTCACTTACTCCTGTCCCCTGAACTCTGCCTCACTTCTGACCTCTGAACTCTGCATCACTGTGTCCTGACCTCTGAATCACTGTGTCCTGACCTGTGAACTCTGCATCACTGTGTCCTGACCTCTGCTTCACTGACTACTCTGTGTCACTGACTCTTGACCCCTGAACTCTGCATCACTGTGTCCTGACCTGTGAACTCTGCATCACTGTGTCCTGACCTCTGACTCCCTACTGGCCTTAGACCTCAGCATCACATACTCCTGACCCCTGCATCCCTCACTACTGACTCCTGACCCCTGCATCCCTCACTACTGACTCCTGACCCCTGCATCCCCCACTACTGACCCCTGCATCCCTCACTACTGACCCCTGACCCCTGCATCCCTCACTACTGACTCCTGCACTCTGTGTCCCTTTAAGCCTCGGCCAGTATTCAGCGCAATGAAAGCCACGCCCAGTTTTTGCACACAGGCCGGCTGCTTTCCTGACCCGGAGTGGGTTCATGTCATTTCAGATCTTAGCAAAGGCCGGAGCTGGAACTACATATGGATTCAGCACCTGAGTGTCCTTTCTGTAGATAAGACGAGCTATATGATGAGTATGAGAACTCGCACAGCTTAGTGAACGGACCCCGGCGTCCTCCCCTTGGGGGGATTCCTCGTCTGCATTAATGATGTCTCTCTTTTATTGCATGCGGGCATTTTGAAAACTGACAGATGGAAATCTTGTGTCCTTTTTTTTTTGTGTGTTAAAGGATAAGTTCACCTTTTAGACATTATTTTGCAGGTAAAAAAAGTGTGCATTTATTATTTTTTGTCCAAAGGAGCCTGGAAAGCATTGCACCATCAATCAGTAGATCACAGATGCCATGCAGGTCTCCTGCAGATCCATCAGTATATCTGCTTGCTGTACGTGGTATACGGGATGTACGGGGATATACTGGGGTGTATGGGGATGTAGGAGGTGTACAGGGATGTACTGGGATGTGCGGGGTGTACGGGGATATACTGGGGTGTATGGGGATGTAGGAGGAGTACGGGATGTATGGCGTGTGCGGGGTGTAGGAGGTGTATGGGATGTACAGGGGGTGTAGGGGGATGTATGGGATGTGTGAAGTGTACAGGATGTATGGGACATGCTGGGTGTATGGGGATGTGTGGGGTGTATGGGATGTGCGGGATTAAGGGTGTAGGTATGTGTGGGGTGTAGGGATGTAGGGATGTGCAGGATGTATGGGGTGTAGAGATGTAGGAGATGTACGAGGTGTAGGGGATGTACGGGGTGTATGGGATGTAGGAGATGTTCGAGGTGTATGGGGATGTACGGGGTGTAGGGGATGTACGGGGATGTACGGGGTGTAGGGAATGTACGAGGTGTAGGGGATGTACGGGGTGTAGGGGATGTACGAGGTGTAGGGGATGTACGGGGTGTAGGGGATGTACGAGGTGTAGGGGATGAATGTGGTGTATGGGGATGTATGGGGTGTAGAGATGTAGGAATTGTACGGGATGTATGAGGTGTATGGGATGTACGGGGATGTAGATGTACGAGGTGTATTGGATGTAGGGGGTATATGGGATGTATGGGAATGTAGAAGATGTAGAAGATGTAGGGGATGTGCGGGGTGTATGGGATGTAGGGAGTGTAGGGGATGTACGGGGTGTAGGGGATGTACGGGGTGTAGGGGATGTACGGGGTGTAGGGGATGTACGGGGTGTAGGGGATGAACGTGGTGTATGGGGATGTAGGGGGTGTAGGGGATGTACGGGGTGTAGGGGGTGTACAGACAAGCAGATATTCTGACAGGAAACTTCAATGAACTGTCCCAGCACTCCCCAGCGCCGTAGTAGTTCATTGAAGACTACACGGTCACAGCCGCAAAGGCTGCTGGGATTTGTAGGCAGGGCGGGTGGAATATGTAGCGTGTTCCCAAAGGTGAACTTCTCCCTGCACAGCACATACCTAAAGTGGAACTCCCGGCACGATTCATATACATCCCATTAGTCTTGATGGGGGGCGGATAAATAAAGGGTCATTAAAATGCTGGAAAGTTTTCCTTTTCTGGGGGAAAATGCTGCAGCTCGCTTCAGTGCCGGTCACATGTCCAGGAACCCTGGCCTCTCCCTTACATGGTCCCTGATGATGGGAAGGCCAATCTTCTCTATGGTAAAGTCCGAGATTCAGGAAATTCAGAATTTATTGTACGTTTTCAGTAAGAATCATAGAATGAATCTCAGCTGCAGCCCCCCCCCCCCTCAATAAAAACAGAATTCCACGCCCAATCAGCTTTGTCTTTAGATTTGTGGCCATCACTGAAGGGAGCCAACAGTAACGTTTTCTCCAGGAAGGTCCAATTCTTGTGCATTTATTTCAGATTTTTTTTTTAATGAATTGTTATCCAATGGCTGACTTCAACATGGGAGATGAAATGTCTCTTCTCCGCCCAACCCCCAAAGATCCAATCAATCTCAACATATACATAGTGGTGAGGAGCTGGCCTCCCTGGGCTGGGCTCTTGGATCTGCCCCTCCCTCGGTAATGTGTAGCACATCATACTGTTGCAGCCACCTTGTAGCCATCTGGGGGCTGCCTATTAGGGCCGGGACAAGGGGTGGGCAGGAGGAGGCTGCCTATTAGGGCCGGGACAAGGGGAGGGCAGGGGGGGGCTGCCTATTAGGGCCAGGACAAGGGGATGGCAGGAGGGAGTGGCTGCCTGTTAGGGCCGGGACAAGGGGTGACCAGGAGGGGAGGCTGCCCATTAGGGCTGGGACAACGGGTGGGCAGGAGGGGGGCTGCCTATTAGGGCCGGGACAAGGGGTGGGCAGGAGGGGGCTGCCTATTAGGGCCGGGACAAGGAGTCGGCAGGGGAGGTGAGGATGACTATTAGGACTGGGACAAAGGGTGGGCAGGAGGGGGGGGGGGGCTGCCTGTTAGGGCCAGGAAAAGGGGTGGACAGGAGGGGAGGCTGCCTTTTAGGACTGGGGCAAAGGGTGGGCTGCCTGTTAGGGCCGGGACAAGGGGTGGGCACGAGGGGGGTTGCCTATTAGGGCCGGGACAAGGGGTGGGCAGGAGGGGGGCTACCCGTTAGGACCGGGACAAAGGATGGACAGGAGGGGGTTCTGCCCGTCAGGGCCCGGACAAGGGGTGGGCAGGAGGTGGCTGCCTATTAGGGCCCGGACAAGGGGTGGGCAGGAGGTGGCTGCCTATTAGGGCCGGGACAAGGGGTGGGCAGGAGGGAGTGGCTGCCTGTTAGGGCCGGGACAAGGGGTGGCCAGGAGGGGAGGCTGCCCGTTAGGGCAGGGACAAGGGGTGGGCAGGAGGGGAGGCTGCCCATTAGGGCCGGGACAAGGGGTGGGCAGGAGGGGGCTGCCTATTAGGGCCGGGACAAGGGGTGAGCAGGAGGGGGGCTGCTTATTAGCGCCGGGACAAGGGGTGGGCAGGAGGGGGGCTGCCTATAAAGGCCGGGACAAGGGGTGGGCAGGAGGGGGCTGCCTATTAGGGCCGGGACAAGGGGTGACCAGGAGGGGAGGCTGCCCATTAGGGCTGGGACAACGGGTGGGCAGGAGGGGGGCTGCCTATTAGGGCCGGGACAAGGGGTGGGCAGGAGGGGGCTGCCTATTAGGGCCGGGACAAGGGGTGAGCAGGAGGGGGGGCTGCTTATTAGCACCGGGACAAGGGGTGGGCAGGAGGGGGGCTGCCTATAAGGGCCGGGACAAGGGGTGGGCAGGAGGGGGCTGCCTATTAGGGCCGGGACAAGGAGTCGGCAGGGGAGGTGAGGATGACTATTAGGACCGGGACAAAGGGTGGGCAGGAGGGGGGGGGGGGCTGCCTGTTAGGGCCAGGAAAAGGGGTGGACAGGAGGGGAGGCTGCCTTTTAGGACTGGGGCAAAGGGTGGGCTGCCTGTTAGGGCCGGGACAAGGGGTGGGCACGAGGGGGGTTGCCTATTAGGGCCGGGACAAGGGGTGGGCAGGAGGGGGGCTACCCGTTAGGACCGGGACAAAGGATGGACAGGAGGGGGTTCTGCCCGTCAGGGCCCGGACAAGGGGTGGGCAGGAGGTGGCTGCCTATTAGGGCCCGGACAAGGGGTGGGCAGGAGGTGGCTGCCTATTAGTATATGTGTGTGTATGAATGTGAGATAGGAACCTTAGATTGTACGCCCCTTGAGGGTTAGGGACTGATGTGAATGTACAATATATATGTAAAGCGCTGTGTAAATTGATGGCGCTATATAAGTACCTGAAATAAATAAATAAATAATAATATTAGGGCCGAGACAAGGGGTGGGCAGGAGGGAGTGGCTGCCTGTTAGGGCCGGGACAAGGGGTGGCCAGGAGGGGAGGCTGCCCGTTAGGGCAGGGACAAGGGGTGGTTAGGAGGGGAGGCTGCCCGTTAGGGCAGGGACAAGGGGTGGGCAGGAGGGGAGGCTGCCCGTTAGGGCAGGGACAAGGGGTGGGCAGGAGGGGAGGCTGCCCATTAGGGCCGGGACAAGGGGTGGGCAGGAGGGGGCTGCCTATTAGGGCCGGGACAAGGGGTGAGCAGGAGGGGGGCTGCTTATTAGCGCCGGGACAAGGGGTGGGCAGGAGGGGGGCTGCCTATAAAGGCCGGGACAAGGGGTGGGCAGGAGGGGGCTGCCTATTAGGGCCGGGACAAGGAGTCGGCAGGGGAGGTGAGGCTGACCATTAGGACTGGGAGAATGGGTGGGCAGGAGGGGGGGGCTGCCTGTTAGGGCCAGGAAAAGGGGTGGGCAGGAGGGGAGGCTGCCTGTTAGGACTGGGGCAAAGGGTGGGCTGCCTGTTAGGGCCGGGACAAGGGGTGGGCACGAGGGGGGTTGCCTATTAGGGCTGGGACAAGGGGGGGCAGGAGGGGGGCTACCCGTTAGGACTGGGACAAAGGATGGACAGGAGGGGGTTCTGCCCGTCAGGGCCCGGACAAGGGGTGGGCAGGAGGGGAGGCTGCCCGTTAGGGCAGGGACAAGGGGTGGTTAGGAGGGGAGGCTGCCCGTTAGGGCAGGGACAAGGGGTGGTTAGGAGGGGAGGCTGCCCGTTAGGGCAGGGACAAGGGGTGGGCAGGAGGGGAGGCTGCCCGTTAGGGCCGGGACAAGGGGTGGGCAGGAGGGGGCTGCCTATTAGGGCCGGGACAAGGGGTGAGCAGGAGGGGGGCTGCTTATTAGCGCCGGGACAAGGGGTGGGCAGGAGGGGGGCTGCCTATAAAGGCCGGGACAAGGGGTGGGCAGGAGGGGGCTGCCTATTAGGGCCGGGACAAGGAGTCGGCAGGGGAGGTGAGGCTGACCATTAGGACTGGGAGAATGGGTGGGCAGGAGGGGGGGGCTGCCTGTTAGGGCCAGGAAAAGGGGTGGGCAGGAGGGGAGGCTGCCTGTTAGGACTGGGGCAAAGGGTGGGCTGCCTGTTAGGGCCGGGACAAGGGGTGGGCACGAGGGGGGTTGCCTATTAGGGCTGGGACAAGGGGGGGCAGGAGGGGGGCTACCCGTTAGGACTGGGACAAAGGATGGACAGGAGGGGGTTCTGCCCGTCAGGGCCCGGACAGGGGGTGGGCAGGAGGTGGGCTGCCAATTAGGGGTGGGCATGAGGGAGTGGCTGCCTATTGGGGCTGGGACAAGGGGTGGTCTGCCTATTTGGACAGGGGCAAGGGGTGGGCAGGAGGGGCAGCTGCCCAGGGCGCAGCGGTAGGGGAGGGTACCCCTTCACCACATGCAAGCTCCAGATCATTGGGTAGCAACCAGTGGGCTGCATCTTCCTGTCTGGTCTGACACCCTAAACTCCAATATACTACCCTATTCCCCCACAGATGACACAAAAACACTCCATGCACCCGCAACTACATTTCAGGCCAGCAGGCGATGGACCGTGCATCAGCAGTGCACACTCCATGCGAACCAGACACCAGAGAAAGGTGGCCATTCTACGACATGCATCCGGAGGGGGGGTGCAGTTCTGCATCCTTGCCTAGGGGGCGCTGGCTGAACCTGTCCCAGTACCGCCACCTATACCCATGCTGTATTTACATTTATATGTCGCCTGCTGATAAAGTAGCGCAGTTCAGTCCTCGAAGGAGCGCCATGAGAAATGCGGATTTATTTTCTCTGCAGTGCTAGTTGTGAATCGTGGCGCCTGGTTTAGTCCTCAGCCCGGAGTTCCACTTTAAAATTTTTGTTTTTCCTAAAAAAATGAACTGCAATAAGTGTTGGAAATGATCGACTTTAGACTCAATTTACTAATCCGGAATTATTTGTGGTTTTGTTCGGTCCCGCGGCTGAAAAATAACGTGAACTACGATCAGTAGCACATGTTTGGAGCTTAGTGAATTGAGCGCTATTTTTTTTTTATAAAATTGGGTTTTTCTTGATTGAAAAAATATGAAATGCAATCATTTAGGGACAGCAAGAGTAATAATAATGTGTTTGTTTTTTTTTTGGTTTTTTTTTTGTATTTTAAATTTGAATATTCTTCTTTGCCAAGGTTAGCGTATATGTTCTGTTGTACAAACAAAATGTGCAGTAAATCTAATTTCAGTGCATTTGTATCACAATTAATATGATGATTACTGACTCTGCAGTAATGGTTCAAATAGCTTTCTATTTTTTCCCATCTTTTTGATTTTATTACATTGTTTTTTTTTATAATTTTTATTGAAATTAACAATTTTTAACTTATGTAATACAGATATATATATATATATATATATTTTTTTTTTTTTCTGAATTAATAAATTATTTTAAATTATATAAATATATATAATGGTTCAAATAGCTTTCTATTTTTTCCCATCTTTTTGATTTTATTACATTGTTTTTTTTTATAATTGTTATTGAAATTAACAATTTTTAACTTATGTAATACAGATATATATATATATATATATATATTTATTATTTTTTTTTTCTGAATTAATAAATTATTTTAAATTATATATTTTAAATAAAGTTTACTTTTTCTAGTTGTTCGCTACAGATTTAAGATTTTAGATACAAATTAAAAAAAATGTGAGACATGATTTTTTTTTTTTTTTTCCTTATAGTGAATATTTTTACTTTTTTAACAACTTCTTTACTTCTTGAAAACTTAAATGCAGCTACCTTAAAATTCAGTCTTGATCCGACACGACCATAGGATATACTTATAGCATCACAGTCATTTATCTATACAAGCAATTCAAGCTCCTGTTTAAAGAGGAACTCTCATTTAAAAAAATATTTTTTAGGCAGTGGTAACGGGCCTGTTAATATGAAGTTTCTTTTTTGTTTTGTTTTTTTTTTATAATGTGTTCAGTGGTTGATTCCCATGTGCCTGCGCTCTGTTGGTGACAAATTATTTTATTTTTTTTAATTAGATCAATAGGAAATCTTACATCTATTTTTCCTATTTACCACTTGCAGCCAGTAGATGGCCACCTATTTGCGATCTCTCACTCACTGCAACTGGATTTTATAGCGTGATGGACCTGTGTGACTGGATCAGCTTTGCACATCAGGAAGCTAGTGCTGGGGTTTCTAGCTGAAAGCCCAGCACAGTTTGCAAAATGTTGTATATAAATAAAGTTATATAAAACAGATTGAAAAATCTAACAAACTTTGAAAAAAAAAAAAAGTATTTAAATTGCTTTTTACTTCTATTTTCTCTTTGAACATTTGCTTGGAATTCATCTTTTTTCAAAAGAAGAACTCCATTGGGGACACACAAAGCAAAAAAAAACAAAAACAATTAAAGTGTTAATTAAATTAATTAAAACTTTAGTTTTTTTTTTTCCTTTTTTTTTCTTAACTGCAGCAGGATTTTATAGTGTGATAGACCTGTGTGGCTGGATCAGGAAGCTAGTGCTGGGGTTTCTAGCAGAAAGCCCAGCACAGTTTGCAAACTGACTATTATAGATATACTCTGTATTATTTGTTTGGGCTGAATATTTTATTAAAAAAAAACTAAATTATGCAAATCTGATTTAAAAATGTTGAAAACTTTGACTTTCTATTATGCACACTGTACTTCCAATGAGGAAGCTAGTGCTGGGGTTTCTAGACGGAAAGCCCAGCACAGTTTGCAAACTGACTATTATGGATATACTCTGATTTATTTGTGCTAAATATTTTATTAAAAAAAAAAAAGAAAATGATGTAAATCTAATTTAAAAATGTTGAAAACTTTGACAAAAAATTGACTTTTTTTTAACCTTCTATTATGCACACTGTACTTCCAATGAGGAAGCTAGTGCTGGGGTTTCTTGACTGAAAGCCCAGCACAGTTTGCAAACGGACTATTATGGATATACTCTGTATTTTTTGTTTGTGCTAAATATTTTATTTTAAAAAAAAATAGAAAAGTATGTAAATCTGATTTAAAAATGTTTAAAACTCTTAAAAAAAAAAATTGACTTTTTTTAACCTACTGTTAGGCACACTGTACTTCCAATCAGGAAGCTAGTGCTGGGGTTTCTTGATGGAAAGCCCAGCGCAGTTTGCAAACTGAGTATTATGGATATACTCTGTATTATTTGTGCTAAATAATTTATTTAAAAGAAATAAAATGATGTAAATCTGATTTAAAAATGTCAAAAACTTTGACATAAAAAATTAACTTTTTTAACCTTCTATTATGCACACTGGAAGCTAGTGCCGGGGTTTCCTTTTTAAAAAAAAAAATAAAAGTATGTAAATCTGATTTAAAAATGTTGAAAACTTTGACAAAAAAATTGACTTTTTTTGTAACCTTCTGTTATGCACACTGTACTTCCAATCAGGAAGCTAGTGCTGGGGTTTCTAGCTGGAAAGCCCAGCACAGGTTGCAAACTGACTATTATGAATATACTCTGTAATATTTGTTTGTGCTAAATATTTTATTTAAAAAAAAAAGAAAAGTATGTAAATCTAATTTATAAATGTTGAAAACTTTGACAAAAAATTATTTACTTTTTTACCCTTCTATTATGCACACTGGAAGCTAGTGCTGGGGTTTCTTTTTTTTTTTTTTTTTTTTAAGTATGTAAATCTGATTTAAAAATGTTGAAAACTTTGACAAAAAAATTGACTTTTTTTAACCTTCTATTATTCACACTGTATTTCCAGTCAGGAAGCTAGTTCTGGGGTTTCTAGCGGAAAGTGGATGCACTTTGTATTACAAAACACTGCATAAAAATAAATAAAATGACCCAAAACAGATTTTAAAAGCTAGTAAGCTTTGAAAAATAAATTCTTGTTTTTGTACTTATCTTTTTCTCTTTAAACATTTGCTTGGAGTTCTCTTATTAAAAAAAAAAATTTGAAGAATTGATGACTTTCAAAAAAGTTGACTACATCTGCTATCACTTCTGTACACAACTGCAACATTTTCAAAAATTTCTGTAAAAAAAAAAACAAAAAACAACAAAAAATAAAACTCTGATCTTACAGTATTCCCATCATTGTTTCTAAAAACACCACTAAATTAAAAAATAAGGGCATTTAAGGGGTATGACTGACAAATTTAAACATTTCTGATTCAAATGATCGCTCTGATTTCATGAAAAAAAGTATTTAGATTTTTTTTGTGCCTTTAATGGTTTTTAAAACCCTGTGCCCTTTTGTCAAAGAGATTTGATGAACTTACAGCTGTAAACTTTTGGTCTTTCTAAATCTTTCTTTTATCACCAGGAGACCCATTTAGTTCCTCCAAGTCGAGAACGTTCATCATAGAAGGTACACAGTACCCAAAGTCTCCATATTGAATTCCGTGTCCAAAAGGCATTTTATGGCACAGATAATGTTTTATCTTTACCATATAAGTGTTACCTTCCTACCTCCCCCCCTTCCCCCAGTGGTAAAAAAAAAAAAAAAAATCCATAAAATGCATTAAAAAATAATCCCCTTTAAGAACATCTTGCAAGTACAATCCTATTTTATTTTACATTCCCCTTATTATTACCCCCCCCCCCCATACCCTCTTTTTGCCCTTATTTGTGTATCATATCATTATTCCTTTTAACTGGGATATATTTTTTTTTTCTTGCATGGTACAAACAGGTTTGGAGTTTTTTTTTTTTGTATTTTTATTGCTTTGATATTTCTGCATCATTGGTGTTAATTTTGAGTGAACTTTAACTTCTTTAGAGCACATTACCGTTGTCAGCACTTGAGTAATGTGAAGAGAATACTCAATGATGCTAACTGACCTTCAAGAAATACGAATTTGCATTTATTTATTTATTATTTATTTTCTTGAAGAGTAGATCCTTGCTACAGCTGGGCAAAAAAAAAAAATAAAATAAAAAAAAAAAAAATAAAAAAAAATAATAAAAATAAAAAAAATAAATAAAAATATATTTTAGAGCTTGATTTTAAATGTTATATCTCCTTGAACTCCTTTACGGTTCTAATGTTGGACTTTTGCCCACTTGCAGCATCTCTTTGTTTTGCTTGTGTGAGTCTTTTTTCTTACCCAAGTGTATTGCTTTGGTTTGCAGCAGTGCACCGTTTAGAATCCCTCTGGTCTACGAAGAGGCTTGTTGGCAGAGTTCTTGTCTGACAATGCATGGAAGGATTTCCCGCTTTGGACGGGAGGGGATGTTTTTTGCTTCTCTTAGCATGGGCCTGTCAAAGGGGGAGTTGTGCATGAATACAGAAAGTTGCAGTACGGGTGACGGGAAAAGTGTTTCTAAAAATATTTTCCAAATCTTTACTGTAGTAAAGACACGTGTACCTAGGTGTAGTGCGCAAATGTTTTTTTTTTTTTGCAAATTTTATATTTATCCTTTTCAATTCCACACACTTTTTTGTGTGTTTTTGAAATTTTTTTTTTTCCTTCCATATTTTAAATACATGTAAAGAGTGGACTAAAGCTTAAGGAAATGCATGTTTTTATTTTGTTTTGTTCATTTGTTTTTAGTTTATTTGTATGGCTATACTAAAAAAAAAAAAATTAAAAAAATTAAAAAATTAAAAAAAAAGCTTTTGCTTTGCCAGTCCTTTTAGAAACACTTCAGAAGCCGCGGTTTTGCATTTTGCAGTATGCCTTGCAAGCACTGTATAATGGGGATGTTACTTTCCTGGAAACCGTTTGACCATCCACCTCCATGACGCCTTTTGTGACATCACATCAATCTGATCAATAAAATATTACCCTAGATGGCCAACCTGAGTGTTCCGGACTGTCACCATGGTGCCACATACCTTAAAATAATATTCACAATATTTTGTTCCTTTTTGTATGATAGAATTTTTCAATTTTTTTTTCTTTTTTACTTACTAAGGCATAACACTTAAACATTTTCTTATTTAGTTGGAATTTGTGACAAATTTAGATATATTTTTTTGGAAGGGTCACCAAACCTAATACATTGGTTGATTTATGTGGAAGGCTTTTGTAGACACCCAACCAAGTTGAGTTCAGGTGTTTCCACTGAAGGGTACTCTTGATGCTGCACCATACAAAGACATTGTAGATATTTGTGTTAGCAGACTGAGGAAGGCCCATTTTGTCCCATCATGGCTGTGCTTGTATGAGCAAAGCATGCTCCATGAAGATGTGGTTTGACCAGTTTGGTGTGGAGGAACTCGAGTTGTCAACCTCAGTGCTCAAATACCCCCAACAGGTCATATTTTCAATCCGTGTCAATGGGTGTGCAAAGCATACTCCATGAAGACGTGGTTTGGCCAGTTTGGTGTGGAGGAAATCGAGTTCTCAACCTCAGTGCTCAAATACCCCCAACAGGTCATATTTTCAGTGTCAATGGGTTGGGGTTCATAACAGTTATTTTATTTAAAGGGAAATTCACAAAACGTGGCCTGTTGGGGGTATTTGAGGACTAAGGTTGTCCATCCCAGTTTTAAACAATTTTGCTCTTCCAACCTTGTGGTTACAGTTTGGTGGGGACCCTTTTCTCTCCCATAATAACTGTGCCCCTATATACAAATCTGGCTTCATGAAGATATGGTTTGACCAGTTTGGTGTGGAGGAACTCGAGTTCTCAACCTCAGTGCTCAAATGCCCCCAACAGGTCATATTTTCAATCCGTGTCAATGGGTGTGCAAAGCATACTCCATGAAGACGTGGTTTGGCCAGTTTGCTATGGAGGAACTCGAACTCTCAACCTCAGTGCTCAAGTACCCCCAACAGGTCATATTTTCAATCCGTGTCAATGGGTGCGCAATCCATACTCCATGAAGATATGGTTTGGCCAGTTTGCTATGGAGGAACTCAAGCTCTCAACCTCAGTGCTCAAGTACCCTCAGCAGGTCATATTTTCAGTGTCAATGGGTTGGGGTTCATGACAGTTATTTTATCTAAAGAGAAATTCACAAAACATGGCCTGTTGGGGGTATTTGAGGACTAAGGTTGTCCATCCCAGTTTTAAACAATTTTGTTCTTCCAACTTTGTGGTTACAGTTTGGTGGGGACCCTTTTCTCTCCCATAATGACTGTGCCCCTGTGTACAAATCTGGCTTCATGAAGATGTGGTTTGACCAGCTTGGTGTGGAGGAACTCGAGTTCTCAACCTCAGTGCTCAAGTACCCCCAACAGGTCATATTTTCAATCCGTGTCAATGGGTGTGCAAAGCATACTCCATGAAGACGTGGTTTGGCCAGTTTGCTATGGAGGAACTCGAGCTCTCAACCTCGGTGCTCAAGTACCCCCAACAGGTCATATTTTCAGTGTCAATGGGTTGGGGTTCATGACAGTTATTTTATCTAAAGGGAAACTCACAATCATGCCCTATTGGGGGTACTTGAGGTTGTCTACTGCAGTTTTAGACTGTTTTGCTCTTCCCTTGTGGTAACAGACATTCACAAACATGGCCTGTTGGGGGTACTTGAGGACTAAGGTTGTCTGCTGCAGTTTTAAACAATTTTGTTCTTCCAACCTTGTGGTAACAATTTGGTGGAGACCCTTTTCTGTCCCATCATGACTGTCCCCTGTGTACAAATCTGGCTTCATGAAGACATGGTTTGACTAGTTTGGTGTGGAGGTACTCGTGCTCCCAACCTCAGTCCTCATGTACCCCCAACAGGTCATATTTTCAATCAATGTCAATTGTTTGGTATTTATGACAGCTATTTTCTCTAAGGGAAATACCCAAAACATGGCTTTTATGGGGTACTTGAGGACTAAGGTTGTCTATCCCAGTTTTAGACAATAGTGCTCTTCCAAACTTGTTTTAACAGTTTGGTGAAGACCCTTTTCTGTACCATAATGACTGTGCCCTGTGTACAAAGCCAGCTTCATAAAGACATGGTTTGGCCTGTTTGGTGTGGAGGAACTTGAGTTCCCAATCTCAGTCCTCAAGTTTAAACAGGTCAAATTTTCTATCAATGTCATTGGCTTGGTATTCATGACAGCTATTTTATCTAAAGGGAAGTTCCAAGACTATGGCCTTTTGCGGGTAATTGAGGATTAAGGTGGTCTACCCCAGACAATTGTATTCTTGCAACCTTGTGGTTGAAGACCCTTTTTCTGTTCCACCAGCACTGTGCCCCTGTGCCAGCTCCATAAAGACATGGTTTTACCAGTTTGCTGTGGAGGAACTTGGGTGTCCTGCACAGAGCCCTGACCCCAACCCTACTGAACACCTTTGGGATAAATTGGAATGCCGATTGGGAGCCAGGTCTTCTCATATCACTCAATATCAGTACCCGACCTCACAAATGTTCTATGGATGACCAGGATTCTAGCCTTCCCCAGCCTCCAGGCAAGTCTTGGAAACTTTATTTTCCGTTCCACCATGACTGTGCCCCAGATTTTGGAGGAACTAGAGTGTCCTGCACAGAGTCCTGATCTCAACCCTATTGAACACCATTGGGGTGAATTGGCACTCTAACAGTAACCCAGGTCTTCTCATCAGAGCCTGACCTTCTTTGGCTGAATGGGCTCAAAGTTCCTCGGTACCCTCCACAAATCTTGTGGAAAGACATCCCCAGAGGGGCAAAAGGCTGTTATAGGAGGTGGGCTAACTCCATATTAATGCCTATGGTTTTGGAAAGAAACACCCAACAAACTCGAAACGTGTGATGGTCAGGTGTCTTCAAACTTTTGGCCATATCATTTATTTTTGTATACTAATTCTTAATAAGTACAAGTGTTATTAACAGGTAATGAATATTTCCAGCTACAAAATAATATTCCGTGTTTTGATGAATTACTAATGGACTTTAGGAAGGCATGCTGTGATGCTAAACTCATTCACTCAGATCTTAAAACAGACCTCAACCCCCCAAAAAAAATCTGTCTGTACCTGATTCCAGCCCCCTCATACCCTAACAATTGAGTATTTTTTAGCTGATTTTTTTTTTGTTCTGAGAAGCAGCAACTCCTCCTTTCTCGGCTAGGTTAGAACGGCCTTGCTCATGTGCTGAAGGATCTTCACAGCCAGCAGGGACCTTCTGCACATGTTCATAAAGATGGCACAATTATGGAAGTCTCAGACCTCTGCTTTCTCCGCACATGCATGCAGAACTTGGTGCATGTGCCGATGTGCAGAACCAAAGGCCAAGTACAGCCCTCGGCACATCTGCACACATGCCGGACCCTCGAAAATGGTGGAGTAGGATGGGGCCCAGCAATAAGGATTTTCAAAGGGCCTCTGAACTAGAGGTCTGCCTGTTGTTGCTCAATATATGCAATCCCGCCTTCCCACTTCATATGTACAAGTCTATGCCTACAGTTTGTCATGTTGACTACTTGAGGGTGAGAGAATAAACTCCTTCTAGATAATGAGGATTGTAAGTTTGTGGCCTGCTAAAATATAGGCTCTGAAAATGGCACCCTAGCAGAGTGGCCAGGGGTGGTCAAGCATTGACAAGGTGAAGTAACGAGGTCTTATTAGGGTGGCCATGCTCCTCGTATAGTCGTGTAATATATTGAAATTCAATTGAACTGGATTTTTAAGATAACTTTGGGGAAAAGTGAATTTGTTAAAAGCTCTGGCCAGTAATTTAGTTGGAGAACATTCTATCCTGCCCATAGGGAGAGGCTAATAAGGTGTGATAATGGACTGTGGTCAAATTATTATTTTGTTTTTAAAAAAAGCCAAAATTTAAATATTATAAGCTTTGTCAAAGTAGGGATATTCGGACACCTGTTTTTTATAAAAAATATACTTTTTTTTTCTTTACAAAACTACCCGTGCTTTAGGTTGAGTGGTCTTTTACAGGATGTCTTCATCTTTGGAACATGTAACATGTTCTATAGGCTCCTTAGAAAAATAAATAAACAAATAAATAAATAATCCAAAAAAGTTAAATAAAATAAATCTGCAAAAAAAAACAATGTTTTTATTTTTTATTTATTCATTTATTTATGTAAAGGTGATCTTAACCTTTAACTTTTAACCTTTGTACCCTTGCACCCAACTTCACAAATATTGGGTATATTTTATTGAACAGAACATTTTTTTGTTGTTTAATCTCATTATTTAGTCACATTCCAGTACAGGGGTTCTTCACCTTTTATGACAACTTCAGACTTCCCCTTGAATGGCCCAATATGCCCCTATACTGTCTTTGCCAGACTGTAGAGTACCACAACTATTAGATACCAATAAGACTTCAAAAGTCAATTTCCATAACTTGGTTTTAGCAATGCATTCCATATGGAAGCTGAGAACAGACCCGCTGCAAGAATATCGTAGGGATTTTATCATATTCGTTTATATAAAAATGCAATATCACAAATACACAAGCTAGATACAACTAGGGAGATTTTTCCAAATTTTGGATTAATGTCCAGTTACTGACTATGTTCCTTGCATGGCATCTGACAGACAGCGAGTTCATTTCTCCATTTTGATTTCAGGTTCAATATTGCAGAAAATCAATTTACATATTTGTTTTATATTATTCAGAGATCCACCCCCGTATCCCCTTCATTTGATTGCAGTACCCCCCATTGTAAGATTCCCATATCCCTTCATTGGATTCCCATCCCCCCATCATTTGTTTCTCATACCCCCTTCATTGGATTTCCATACCCCCTTCATTGGATTTCCATACCCCCTTCATTGGATTTCCATACCCCCTCCATTGGATTCCCATACCCCCTTCATTGGATTCCCATACCCCCTTCATTGGATTCCCATACCCCCTTCATTGGATTCCCATACCCCCTTCATTGGATTCCCATACCCCCTTCATTGGATTCCCATACCCCCTTCATTGGATTCCCATACCCCCTTCATTGGATTCCCATACCCCCTTCATTGGATTCCCATACCCCCTTCATTGGATTCCCATACCCCCTTCATTGGATTCCCATACCCCCATCATTGGATTTCCATACCCCCTTCATTGGATTTCTATACCCACTTCATTGAATTTCCATGCCCCCATCACTTGAGTCTCATACCACCTTCATTGCATTCCTATAACTCCTTCACTGGATTCCCATACCCTCATCATTGGATTCCCATACCCCCATCATTTGTTTCTCATACCTCCTTCATTGGATTCCCATATCCCCCATCATTATTTTCTCATACTCCCATCATTGGATTCCCATACCCCCATCATTTGATTCCCACACCCCCTTTGTTGGATTCCCGTACCCCAATCATCCGTTTCTCACACCCCCTTCATTGGATTCCCATACCCCCATCATCCGTTTCTCACACCCCCTTCGTTGGATTTCCATACCCCCATCATTTGTTTCTCACAGCCCCTTCGTTGGATTCCCATACCCCCATTATTTGATTCCTATACCACCTTCATTGGCTTCCCACAACCTCCTCACTGGATTCCCATACCCTTTTCATTGGATTCCCATACCTCCATCAGCGGATTGCAGTAACCCCATCATTGGATTCCCATACCCCTCTCATTGGATTTCCATACCCCTCTCATTGGATTCCTATATCCCCTTTATTTGATTCCCATACCCCCATCATCCGTTTCTCACACACCCTTCATTGGATTCCCATACCCCCATCTGTTTCTCATACCCCCATCATTGGATTCCCATACCTACTTCGTTGGATTCCCATACCCCCATCATCCGTTTCTCACACCCCCTTCATTGGATTTCCATACCCCCATCATCTGTTTCTCATACTGCCATCATTGGATTCCCATACCGCCATCATTTGATTCCCATACCCTCATCATTTGTTTCTCACAGCCCCTTTGTTGGATTCCCATACCCCCATCATCTGTTTCTCACACCCCCTTCATTGGATTCCCATACACCCATTGTTTGATTCCTACACACCTTCATTGGCTTCCCATAACCTCCTCACTGGATTCTCATACCCCTATCACTGGATTCCCATACCTCCATCAGTGGATTGCAGTACCCCCGTCATTGGATTCCCATACCCCTCTCATTGGATTCCTATATCCCCTTTATTTGATTCCCATACTCCCTTCATTTGATTTCCATGCCCCCTTCATTTGATTCTCATCCCTCTTTTGTTGGATTCCCATATCCCCTTTATTTGATTCCCATACCCCCATCATCCGTTTCTCACACACCCTTCATTGGATTCCCATACCCCCATCTGTTTCTCATACCCCCATCATTGGATTCCCATACCTACTTCGTTGGATTCCCATACCCCCATCATCCGTTTCTCACACCCCCTTCGTTGGATTTCCATACCCCCATCATTTGTTTCTCACAGCCCCTTCGTTGGATTCCCATACCCCCATTATTTGATTCCTATACCACCTTCATTGGCTTCCCACAACCTCCTCACTGGATTCCCATACCCTTTTCATTGGATTCCCATACCTCCATCAGCGGATTGCAGTAACCCCATCATTGGATTCCCATACCCCTCTCATTGGATTTCCATACCCCTCTCATTGGATTCCTATATCCCCTTTATTTGATTCCCATACCCCCATCATCCGTTTCTCACACACCCTTCATTGGATTCCCATACCCCCATCTGTTTCTCATACCCCCATCATTGGATTCCCATACCTACTTCGTTGGATTCCCATACCCCCATCATCCGTTTCTCACACCCCCTTCATTGGATTTCCATACCCCCATCATCTGTTTCTCATACTGCCATCATTGGATTCCCATACCGCCATCATTTGATTCCCATACCCTCATCATTTGTTTCTCACAGCCCCTTTGTTGGATTCCCATACCCCCATCATCTGTTTCTCACACCCCCTTCATTGGATTCCCATACACCCATCAGTGGATTGCAGTACCCCCGTCATTGGATTCCCATACCCCTCTCATTGGATTCCTATATCCCCTTTATTTGATTCCCATACTCCCTTCATTTGATTTCCATGCCCCCTTCATTTGATTCTCATCCCTCTTTTGTTGGATTCCCATATCCCCTTCACTTGATTTCTATACATACCCCTCTCTTTTGATTCCCATACCCCCTTCATTTGCTACCCATAACCCCAAAGGTTATGGATACCCCATGACTATGAACCCCTGGTTTGGAGGATTTGATGGTAATCTGTTTGATATAACCACAAGACTCAACTGGTTTTTAATATTTGCATCAGTTTTGCTATTTTTGTGAAACGATTTGAGAATTTAGAACAGGCCAGCAGGGAATATCTTTGACGTTCTTTTACTAAATGTCTGAAATTGAACTTTCTTGTCTCTCTGTGTAAGAAAAGACTTTGTTTCTCTGGTGATGACATGCAGTGGATACAAGAGTCCTTTTTGTTTCTTCTGTAGCTTGACCTAATTTATCAAAGAGAAAAAAAAAAGTATTTCTCACCAGCCCCAATATCTGTTATCACAGTGGAAATGGATGGGGTTGAGGTATGGCAAAGATAGCCCATGGTTGCTAGCGTCCTTAAATAGATACATAGTTAGTCTGGCTGAAAAAAGACAAAAGTCCATCCAGTTGAGCCATTAAAAAAATAATCCTACACCCACAATTGATCCAGAGGAAGGCAAAAAAACCCAGCAAAGCACGATCCAATTTGCTTCTGCAGGGAAAACATTCCTTCCTGATCCCCCGAGAGGATATTCCCTGGATCCACTTTACAAACGAGACAAGCCGGGTTGTACAGCACACAAGTGTGTTGAATCCTTGTGAGAAGTGTTCAAGAGAGTTAAGAACTGTCCTTAATTTGATATTTCAGCAAAAGTTTTTTTTTCCAGCTAGAGTAGGTGTAGCGCTGACCCCCAAAAGGGCCCACTGATTTGCCCCAGGTTCCTTTCCCAGATTTGATAAATACTCAATGAAAGGACTCAATGAATAGTCTGGGGGTTTGCCTTTTACAGATTTATTGTTGAAGAAACCAGGATAGGGTGCATGGAGCTGTGAGATACTCCAGCAACATTGCAGAGGACACACTCCACTGTGTGAGAACTTCTTAGTAAAGTTCCTCTTGTAGCAGCCAAGGGAATGAGCGCCATTGAGACACCAGTCCAAGCAAGCACTGCCATTGATGCACAAGGGATCGTAGCAGCAAACATTCACTAGGATCAGGTCTGTACTCACAATGTCCCTGGGTACTTAGATGCCTCCTTCCAATATCAGACAGATATGGAGAGACGTGAACTCTCCAGACGAGAGCTCCTCAGTGAGGCCCCTGGATCAGCTCCAGCTATTCTCAGAAAAGTAGGCTTCCCTACCTCTATCTCAGTTGGGACCTCGATGAGCTCCTTTAAGAGCTTCAGCTGCACTGCCCAGAAAGACTGTAGCCCTTCAGGCTGGGGACTTCTCTTAAACAAGAACAGGGCTGCCTCAGGCCCCATGCTATTTATGTACCCCTCGGCCACCTACTGGGTACACTTCCCCAGAGATTGAGAAAACATACTAAATAGGCTTTTAATTTGCCTTCTCCAACCAACTACATTCTAGAATCCTCCAGAAGGCAGGGGGAACCACCAAACCGGCAGTCAATGAATCCTAGAAGAGCCCAAAGCAACTGCAAACTTCTCCACTGATTACAGAGGAACCACAAAGAACTACATTTACCTAACCTTTCTAGGAACCTATATAGGAAGGTGAGAGAGGAATTTTCATATAGGGCAAAGACAGCAATCAAAAGGTTCTAACTTCCTGTTTTGGTGACCACATAGGAAGTGTGCAAGTCAGTTGGGTCACAGACGGCAAAAAAGCTGAGACTTTAAGGATGATAGGTTTGGTCTTTTTGTATCCTCGCTCTTTTTTTTCTTGACACGTGTTGGTTCTGTTAAAGGATTTGTTGTCTTCAGGGGCAGACTGACAACTCATGGGGCCCCCGGGAAATAGGAAATCATGGGGCCCCTGTGTCCTTGCCCACACTCAAACCACACCCAAAAAAGTCTATGAAAGGTACCAGGGGCATCTCATGGTGCCCTCTACTGACCCCGTGTCCTCAGGCAGTGCCTCACTCCGCCCCTGGTTGTCTTTATAATGTAACTACACGTGTAACCATGAGATTTCCTTGATTCTTTGCTTTGAAATTGCATTGCTCTTTCTGCCTTTTTCTAATGAAAAAAAAACAAACAAACCTGTAACGTAAAAAATGGAGGCTCTAACCCAGGGGTGCTCAACCATTTGAAGAGCAAGGGCCACTTAGGTGATTTGGTAACTGGTCGAGGGCCACAAAGAAATGAAATGGTTCAGAATAATTTTCCTCCTGCAGTTGCTGAATGGCCTTGGAAGGGAGAGCAAGAGAAGCCGTCTTTCATTGGTGGCAGGAGTTAAATGGAGAGGACTGTTTCCTGTATATGCCACCCCTGCTGCCCCTTCTGTCCAGGTGTAAAACAGAATGTGATATGGAGATCACACGGGCCCCCTGGAGTATGGGGTATGGTCGCCATTGTGACCCATGATGCCACACTACTGGTTAGGGGGTGGTAAAAACTTCCCAACTCCCAAACTGCAAACATAAGCAAGCCTTTACTGTCCTGAGCCCCCTTTAGGGCTGCTGGTTTGCTGTGGTTTATTGCACATGCAGCTGTCTTGTTGAATAGTTGTGCTTAGCCATAGACTTCTATTATATCTTGTGGATCACTTTCAGAAAGTGCACCACAACTCCTGCATTCAGTTTGAGGTCGAGGGCCACATCAGAGGGCTCCAAGAGCCACAGGTTGAGCACCCCTGCTTTAACCCTTCATTTAAAACTGCAAAAACAAATGAAGACGTGATTCAGGTTTCATTCAGCAGACAAGTAGGGCTCTCTGAGCGTGGCAAATCCCTCCACTTGGCATTACTTCCTGCATAAAGGGATGCCTGTGATGATGCCTGTGCTCAAATATGTACCAGGAAGAGATATTTCATTTATTATGAGTGATTATTTATAAAGAGCACTACAGTAAGAGGGATTATCAGTGTTGCTTAATGTTCAGATGTTCTGCTGGTGTCACAGTTTTTGAAACTTTTTTGTTTTCTTTGGGTAGTCCAGTACAAGGGTTCTCAACTTTGAGACCAAGGCCCAGTAGATTCTTCTAAAACCTTGTATGCCCCAGCAAAAAAGTCTGTGCATACACAATAAATAAAAGTATAGCAATGGAAAAGCTGGGTGTCACTCTGGATGGAGCTGGGCGTCACTCTGGGAGGAATGGGGGTTCGGAAGAGGGTTAGGTTGCAGCAGACTTGCTGATATTGTGAGGGATATGGATTCTGGAGGGCTCTGGTGGAAACTGAGGTGGATGGGGGTCACTGGAGGAGACTGTGGAATTTGGAGGGGCTTTATGGAAGACTGGAAGTTGCTAAAAGGGCACTGTGGGAAGTTGGAGGGCAATGTGAGACACTGTTGGAGGTTGGGAGCACTACGGGAGGGCTGTAGGTTCTGCAGTAGGCCAATTGGCACTACAGAGGACTGTGGCAGGCTGGGAGAAGGGGGGAGGCACTGAAATCCATTGTGGAAGGTTGGGGGCACTTTGGTAGCTGTCAGGCATTATGGGAGGTTAGGGGATCTGCAGCTGGCTGAAGACTTGGGAGGAGAAAGGAAAATTCCAGCAGCAGGCCACAGGGAGGTTGAGAGCACTACAGGGGGGCTGTAGGTTCTGCAGTAGGCTGATTGGCACTACAGTGGATTGTGGAAGGCTGGGAGAAAGGTGGGACACTGCAGTCCATTGTGAAAGGTTGAGGGCACTTTGGTAGCTGTCAGGCATTATGGGAGGGTAGGGGATCTGCAGCTGGCTGAAGACCTGGGAGGAGAAAGACCAAAGTCCAGCAGCAGGCCATAGGGAAGTTGGGAGCACTACGGGGGGGGGGGCTGTAGGTTCTGCAGTAGGCTGATTGGCACTACAGAGGACTGTGGCAGGCAGGGAGAAAGGGGGGGGGGCACTGCAGTCCATTGTGGAGGGTTGAGGGCACTTTGGTAGCTGTCAGGCATTATGGGAGGTTAGGGGATCTGCAGCTGGCTGAAGACCCGGGAGGTGAAAGGCCAAAGTCCAGCAGCAGGCCACAGACCGGTGCTTGAGAACCGCTGATCGTGCAATTTTATCATGTGTTTCTAATGATCCAACACAGCTGTAGTTCCCCTCCGCTACTGAATCACGGCACCGTCCTCACCTTTCCATCATTTCTTCATGTAGCAAAGCATCATCAGTTTTTCATGGTGCTAGGGGAATATTTTGGGGAGTCAGCAGTACTCCATGGAAGGCTGACGTGTAAAAGAGTCCGTAAATATTTTTGCTGATACTAGTCAGGAAGAGCAGATGGCAACCCTTCCGGTGCAAAGTAGGGTTTTTTTTTAACCATTCTACATTTATTTTAGTGTAGCACATTGTGTGTATTTCTGTTGTCGCAGACTAGAATTGCTGACTTTGACCTTTTTATGCATTGTGAATGTTTAGGCTTTTCTTAAGCAGTGGTTGCAGTTTTTTTTGACCAACCTATTAGTTCATTAACTACAGCTTTGTTCCCATTAAACCTGACCCACCATTGCTCTGGATGTGATTCCCAAAGAGTTTTTTTGTTGGCTTCATTGTGCTACTTTTTGCCTAAAAAAATGTAAACTTGAAGCATTTGTAGTCATTCACTATATTCAAACCACGCAGTCTTGACTTGGCTATGGAATTTTTCAGCACGTAGTATCAGAATGGCCTTTTATGAGGTGTCCACTCTAGTTCTATTTTCTGCAGCACCTGCTACCAGTATTAATACATGTTGGCTGGTAAGGGGTTTTCTTGTGGCTTCTTTATGGCATTCCACTAAATGCTGGTAGAGGATTGTTGCTGGAAGGTGTCCATGCTGGTGTAAGTACACAGGCTGGCCACTGGAACCTTACCCGTAGAACACCTTTTGGTCCCCCTGGTGTTCATGAAATGGTGGGGCACAGAAACAACGTTCCTTCCCAAGTTCCTTGGTTGAGGATAGAAGTCTTTTGTGTAGGGACCATTGGAAGCTCTGGAATGGGCCTGGTGAATGGGAAGGGTGGTGTGGCTTAATTCCAAGACAGAGCTGACCAGTTGAGACCCTGGGCCTGAATACAAAGAGCAATACAACCCAGGGAAGAATTGTAAGATCAGAACGGTACAAACTTTTAAATATTGCTTGATTTGCAGATTAGTAATGGTCTAGTCCAGGGGTCTCCAAACGTTAACAGCAAAAGGGACAATTTACTGACCTTCAGGCTGTAAGGGGTCCTAGTGTGGCCATTGGGAGCACATAATGCCCAGTTGTTTTATTGGAAGGAATGGCAAAAGAAAAGGAAAAGCGAGCAAAATCCTCTCTTGTGTTAAAAGAGGTATAGACTCCAGAGGGAGAGATATCATATTACCCCCCCCCCCCCCTGGTACAAATCATTAGTAAGACCTCATCTGGAACATGCAGTTCGGTTTTGGGCTCCAATTCACAAACAGAACATTGGGGAACTGGAGAAAGTACAGAGAAGGGCAACAAGACTGATACGAGGCATGGAGGAGATCAGCTATGAGGAAAGATTAGAGGAACTGAATTTATTACCTCTTGAGAGGAGGAGATTAAAGGGGGGACACTTTACGTCTGGAGGAAAAGAAATGTCATCTCCAAACACGGAAAGGTTTCTTCACAGTGAGAGCGGTGAGAATGTGGAATAGACTCCCTCCAGAGTTGGGTGTGGCCAGCTCAGTGGATTGCTGTAGGAAAGTCCTGGATTCTTTCTTGGATACACAGAATATAACTGGATATAACATTTATAGGGAAAGTTGATTCAGGGAATATCCGATTGCCTCTCGGGGGATCAGGAAGGAATTTTTTCCCCTGCAGGAGCAAATTGGATCGTGCTTTGCTGGGTTTTTATGCCTTCCTCTGGATCAACTGTGGGTGTAGGATTATAACTTTTTTTTTTTTTTGAACTGGATGGACTTTTGTGTTTTTTCAGCCAGACTAACTGTATAATTATGAATAGTGACCCATCGTTGGTGTCGGTGGAAGTAATAATGCCCCATCAATGGTATCAGTGGGAGGAATATTGCCCCATCAATGGTATCAGTGGGAGGAGCAGTGTCCCATCATTGGTGTCAGTGGATGGAATAGTGCCCCATCATTGGTGTCAGTGGATGGAAAAGTGCCCCATCATTGGTATCAGTGGGAGGAGCAGTGTCCCATCATTGGTGTCAGTGGAAGGAATAGTGCCCCATCATTGGTGTCAGTAGAAGGAATAGTGTCCCATCTTTGGTGTCAGTGGGAGGAATAGTGCCCCATCATTGGTGTCAGTGGGAGGAATAGTGCCCCATCATTGGTGTCAGTGGGAGGAATAGTGCCCCATCATTGGTATCAGTGGGAGGAATAGTGTCCCATCATTGGTATCAGTGGGAGGAATAGTGCCCCATCATTGGTGTCAGTGGAAGGAATAGTGCCCCATCATTGGTGTCAGTAGAAGGAATAGTGTCCCATCTTTGGTGTCAGTGGGAGGAATAGTGCCCCATCATTGGTGTCCGTGGGATAAATAGTGCCCCATCATTGGTATCAGTGAGAGGAATAGTGCCCCATCATTGGTGTCCGTGGGATGAATAGTGCCCCATCATTGGTGTCCGTGGGAGGAATAGTGCCCCATCATTGGTGTCAGTGGGGGGAATAGTGCCCCATCATTGGTGTCAGTGGGATGAATAGTGCCCCATCATTGGTATCAGTGGGAGGAATAGTGCCCCATCATTGGTGTCAGTGGAAGGAATAGTGCCCTATCATTGGTGTCAGTGGGATGAATAGTGCCGCATCATTGGTATCAGTGGGAGGAATAGTGCCCCATCATTGGTGTCAGTGGGAGGAATAGTCAGGAGAGGGCAGCACGGACACTCGGGAGAGGGCGGCGCAGACACTCGGGAGAGGTGAGAAGATACCCCCGACCATTGACGGATATTACCGTCTCCTTCATTGGACCCTCTATACAACTACATTAGACTGGAGTTCCTGAAGTGGTCATTTCCGAGTACAACCGTTGCTACATTGTTGCCGTTTTATATGTTTGCCTTGCGCAAATTAAAAAAAAATAAAAATGGTGGATTTTTTTTCATCCTTCTGAAAGTTGCTAATCTTGCTGGTCTTGACACCAGCTTTGTATTTGTCTGAATTTTTTTAAACTCTTCATCTTTCTTGGCCATGTGGAAGGCGAGGAAAGACATGTTTTTGGTATTCCTCATGCGCATTACCTTTGGGTGTAGATTGGTTACATTGCTTGCAAAATGTCCTTGCAGCATTTCTCTTTCACACTGTTGTAGTTTTAGCTTTCCTGCATGGTCTGAGTCACCCGTGAAGGTTCAACCAAGTTTTTACCATCCCATCTTCCCTTCGTTATCTCCTCTGCAGAAACCGTCCGAGCCATGACGCATGTCATTAACCAAGGAATGGCAATGTACTGGGGTACCTCACGCTGGAGCTCTATGGAAATAATGGTAATTGTTGTTTTCTTCTTTATTTTTCCTGGTTTGTATCTCTGAATTGTCATTGCTAAAGAAAAAGAACATGGGCAGCGCAGTGGCTAAGTGGTTAGCACTTCCGCCTGGCAGTACTCGGGTCGTCGGTTTGAATCCCAACCACGGCACCACCTGCCTGGAGTTTGCAAGTTCTCCCTATGCATGTGTGGGTTTCCTCCGGGTATTCCGGTTTCCTCCCACACTCCAAAGACATGCTAGGAGGTGAATTGGATCCTGTATAAATTGTCCCTAGTATGTGTATGTATGAATCTGAGTTAGGGACCTTAGATTGTACGCCCCTTGATGGTTAGGGACTGATGTGAATGTACAATATATGTGTAGAGTGCTGTGTACATTGATGGTGCTATAGAAGTACCTGAAATATATAAATTCAGGGCAGCACAGTGGCTAAATGGTTAGCACTTCCACCTGGCAGCTCTCGGGTCATTGGTTCAAATCCCAACCACAGCACCACCTGCCTGGAGTTTTGCATGTTCTCCCTGTGCCTGCGTGGGTTTCCTCCGGGTACTCCAGTTTCCTCCCACACTCCAAAGACATGCTGGGAGGTGAATTGGCTCCTGTCTAAATTGGCCCTAGTATGTGTATGTATGAATGTGAGTTAGGTACCTTAGATTGCACGCCCCAGAATACAATATATATATATATATATGTAAAGTGCTGCGTAAATTGACGGCGCTCTATAAGTACCTGTAATAGTAATTTAAGTAATAAAAGCAAACACTCTGTGCACTTTACTACTTTGTTATGGGTGGCTTTGTAAAAAATATTTTAATAAAAATATTGAAAGAAAAAATTATATGTTATGGTATCCTTAGATGGTTGCTTAGTTTTGCAGACTTTACACACTAGCAAGCAAGAGTAGACTAGAAAATAATAGAATAGAACAGAATAGAAAAAAAAATAGAATATAATAGAATAGAAAAGAATAGAAAATAAAATAAAGAAATAGAATAGAAAAGAATAGAGTGGGAGGGAGCAGAGTGGGAGGGAGCAGAGTGGGAGGGGGCAGAGTGGGAGGGGGCAGAGTGGGAGGGGGCAGAGTGGGAGGGGGCAGAGTGGGAGGGGGCAGAGTGGGAGGGGGCAGAGTGGGAGGGGGCAGAGTGGGAGGGGGCAGAGTGGGAGGGGGCAGAGTGGGAGGGGGCAGAGTAAAACGGAGCAGAATAAAATAAAAAATAAAAGAATAGATTATGATAGAAAAGAATACACTAGAAAATACTAGAATATAATAGAATAGAAAAGAAAAAAATAAGAAAGAAGAGAGTAAAAGAGAATGGAATAGAATAGAATAGAGAATAATAGAATAAAATAGAATAGAAAATAAAAGAATAGAATAAAATAGAATAGAAAATAAAGGAATAAAATAGAATAGAAAAAAGGAATAAAATAGAATAGAAAATAAAGAAATAAAATAGAATTAAAAAAAAGGAATAGAATTGAAAATAAAGGAATAGAAAAGAATAGAACAGAAAAGATTGGAACAGAAAAAGCAGTAGAATAGATTGAAATAGAATATAACCGTCTTCCAAAATTGGAATAGAATAAATTCACATTTGAATGTTGATTTGATACTTTTCAATTTGGTCAAATTGAAATCAATTCGACCAAATTCGGAAAATTCAAATCAATAAAACAAAACAAATTCTGAAAAGGAATTAAATTCATTTAACAAATTTAACTAAACAAAATTATTTAAATAATGAATCAAAAAGAAGCAAATCTTTTGGTTCTGCACATGTCTAGGATCGCCTTCGTGATAAGTGACAATGGTGGACCATGGCTGACTGTAGTCTCCACCAGAGGCACACGTGACAAGGTGACCACACAGGAGCACAACGGGACATAGATGGCCCCCATATGCCAGAAGACCTTCATGGCAGAATAATTTGAAGATTTAAAATGTTTCAGAATTGTTCCAATTGTCCCGTAAAAGTGCCACCAACATGTATCCTGTAGTCCGCCATCACCCAGATAGGGAATGTCCTGAAGAAGGAATCTACCTGTCCAGGGGCAGCCTAAGTATTACAGCAGAAAGAGAAGCGGGATTTTGGCTAAAAATAAATATTAGATACAAAGACATAAAAAAAAGAGAATTGACGTTGATCTGTGCAGACAAGAGCTAGTTATAGTTAAATGCTTCCAGAAGATGTGCAGCTTAATTATTTTTGGAGTTGAGTGAGCATTGTTCCACTACACGGGACAGCGGACTGAACCCAGAATATATGTACGGTGTATATAGAACACAACATATATATGTTCAGCCCACTTCAGATATGGTTTCGTTTTATATATCCACGAACGTTTAATTGCACATTCCGGAATCCCTCCATATTCAGTATTTTCCAGCCCATGCCACACCATGAAAACCTTCATAATGGACCCACCATGCAAAAGGGGCCTTAACCACTTCCAGTCCGGACAATTTCCCCCCCTTCCAGTCTGGACACTTTCCCCCCCTTCCAGTCCGGACACTTCCCCCCCCCCTTCCAGTCCGGACACTTCCCCCCCCCCCCTTCCAGTCCGGACACTTCCCCCCCCCTTCCAGTCCGGACACTTCCCCCCCCCTTCCAGTCTGGACACTTCCCCCCCCCTTCCAGTCCGGACACTTCCCCCCCCCTTCCAGTCCGGACACTTCCCCCCCCCCCTTCCAGTCCGGACACTTCCCCCCCCCCTTCCAGTCCGGACACTTCCCCCCCCTTCCAGTCCGGACACTTTCCCCCCCTTCCAGTCCGGACACTTTCCCCCCTTCCAGTCCGGACACTTTCCCCCCCTTCCAGTCCGGACACTTTCCCCCCCTTCCAGTCCGGACACTTTCCCCCCCTTCCAGTCCGGACACTTTCCCCCCCTTCCAGTCCGGACACTTTCCCCCCCTTCCAGTCCGGACACTTTCCCCCCCTTCCAGTCCGGACACTTTCCCCCCCTTCCAGTCCGGACACTTTCCCCCCCTTCCAGTCCGGACACTTTCCCCCCCTTCCAGTCCGGACACTTTCCCCGCCTTCCAGTCCGGACACTTTCCCCGCCTTCCAGTCCGGACACTTTCCCCGCCTTCCAGTCCGGACACTTTCCCCGCCTTCCAGTCCGGACACTTTCCCCCCCTTCCAGTGTGGACACTTCCCCCCCCCTTCCAGTCCGGGCACTCCCCCCCCCTTCCAGTCCGGACACTTTCCCCCCCTTCCAGTCCGGACACTTTCCCCCCCTTCCAGTCCGGACACTTTCCCCCCCTTCCAGTCCAGACACTTTCCCCCCCTTCCAGTCCGGACACTTTCCCCCCCTTCCAGCCTGGACACTTTCCCCCCCTTCCAGCCTGGACACTTTCCCCCCTTCCAGTCTGGACACTTTCCCCCCCTTCCAGTCTGGACACTTTTCCCCCCTTCCAGTCTGGACACTTTCCCCCCCTTCCAGTCTGGACACTTTCCCCCCCTTCCAGTCTGGACACTTTCCCCCCCTTCCAGTCTGGACACTTTCCCCCCCTTCCAGTCTGGACACTTTCCCCCCCTTCCAGTCTGGACACTTTCCCCCCCTTCCAGTCTGGACACTTTCCCCCCCTTCCAGTCTGGACACTTTCCCCCCCTTCCAGTCTGGACACTTTCCCCCCCTTCCAGTCTGGACACTCCCCCCCCCCTTCCAGTCTGGACACTCCCCCCCCCTTCCAGTCTGGACACTCCCCCCCCCCTTCCAGTCTGGACACTCCCCCCCCCCTTCCAGTCTGGACACTCCCCCCCCCCTTCCAGTCTGGACACTCCCCCCCCCCCCTTCCAGTCTGGACACTCCCCCCCCCCTTCCAGTCTGGACACTCCCCCCCCCTTCCAGTCTGGACACTCCCCCCCCCCTTCCAGTCTGACACTCCCCCCCCTTCCAGTCTGGACACTCCCCCCCCTTCCAGTCTGGACACTCCCCCCCCCTTCCAGTCTGGACACTCCCCCCCTTCCAGGCTGGACACTCCCCCCCTTCCAGTCTGGACACTCCCCCCCCTTCCAGTCTGGACACTCCCCCCCTTCCAGTCTGGACACTCCCCCCCCCTTCCAGTCTGGACACTCCCCCCCCCTTCCAGTCTGGACACTCCCCCCCCTTCCAGTCTGGACACTCCCCCCCCCTTCCAGTCTGGACACTCCCCCCCCCTTCCAGTCTGGACACTCCCCCCCCCTTCCAGTCTGGACACTCCCCCCCCCCCCTTCCAGTCTGGACACTCCCCCCCCCCCCTTCCAGTCCGGACACTCCCCCCCCAGGCCAATTTTCAGCTTTCAGCGCTATCACACTTTGAATGACAATTGTGCGGTCATGCAACACTGTGATGTTCCAGTACTGCCCATATTATAATAGATGTAAATCCCAACTAGATGACATACCATGTCCAGAAAGTAACAAGTATGGTATTTTAAAAATTCTTTTATTGAAAAAGTTTACAACTGAACATTGTCTCCTTCAAAGTATGTGCCTTGTGAGTGTAAACAACGCTCCCAGCAATTCTTCCGTTCTTCATAGCATCCCTGAAAGTCTTCAAGCGGGATGGTGTTCAGGGCCTGTGTTGTGGCTCTTTGGACATTAGCCATACTACCAAGATGATTTCCTCTCAAACCCTTCTTCATCTTTGGGACTATGAAAAAGTTGCAAGGAGCCAAGTTGGGGCTGTACGGTGGAAGGGGAAGCACTGTGATGTGTTTTTCAGCCAAAAACTCTCTGACAGCCAAAGCACTGTGACTCGGTGCGTTGTCGTGATTAAGAATCCATGTTGAGCCGATCTCGGCGTGCACATGAAAAACTCTGTCTCAAGCATCCAAGAACTTCCAGGTAAACGCTTTGATTCACAGTTGGACCAGTAAGTACAAATTCCTTCTGGACAAATCCACGTGAATTAATAAAACAATGACCATTGATTTGACCTTTGATTTTCTAGTTGGAGTTTTCGAGGTGACGTGGATGTGTGCCATTCTGAATTTGGTTCTTCGTCTCTGGATCGTACTCCAACACCCAGGATTCATCTCCCGTGATCACTCGACTCAAAAAATCAGGCTCTCTTTCCAAACGGGCCAACAGGTCTTGACAAATAAGTTGACGGTGTTCCTCCTGAACAGGTGACAAGTTCTTTGGAACAAGTCACGATTTAATGACCAATTAACTTGGTAATTCCCGTTTTCTCTTCAATCATCCTGATAGCGAACCATCAGTCACGGTTGAGAACAAACCTCACAGCATCCACATTCTGTTCCATGTTTGATGGGCGTCCTGACCGTTGTTCATCTTTAACACCTTCTCGTCCTTCCTTGAAGGCCTTGTGCCAGCAGTACACTTATGCAGAGGATAGTGCCGCTTCTCCAAAAGCTTTCCTCATCATTTCCGAAGTTTTGGATGCACGTTTACCCAAGTTCACACACAATGTTATTGTGTACCGCTGTTCCAAACTCACTTCCATTTTTCTTAATGCAAGGCACTTGAACAAGGTGTCACAAAAAAGAATGTCTCGACTCTGACAGGGATGGAATGCAACTGATCAGTGTTCTAATGTATACCTGGCACCTCACCCCAAGTGACCTTGGCCAGCTTCTCCCTTCAGAGAGCCCTTCTTGAGCATAGGAACTTCATTCTCATTATATTCTAGACACACCTTAGGATAGGGGTTCTATATTGAGGAACACAGGAATTCAGATACTGTTGGGTTACACCGCTGCCTGAAGGAGGTTTGGATACAAAAAATATGTAGGCAAGCTTAAGGATATCTCCTCTTCTACCCAGCATGTATCAGTTTGTAGGAAGCAGTACCAAGAGCATGAACAGAAATACAAGGGTGGCAGAACCGTGTCCTAGAACAGACTCAAAGAAAAGGATTTTACGGTAAATACAAAAATCCTATTTTCTTGGGCCTTGCAGTTCAGGATCCTCCTGGGACTACGATTAAAATCTTAACTGGATGACTTTGAGCTCCATTATCAGACGGGGAACCTACCTACATGGTCAAAGGGAGGACATGGGGAATCAACCTGATGTTTGCAACCTGGAAGAAAGTCACCACCAGTGGGAATGACTCCACTGGTGCATTGAACCTGAGCTAGCCAGAATGTAGTCAACCAAAAACTGACCAATGAACTGGTGACACCATGAATGGAAGAGAAGATCCACAACATAATGTGGCCAATAACAGATGGGGACAAGCCTTAGCAGGAACAGATCCCTGGAATGCTCCTGGCGTTTCCTCTACGCAGAGTTGCAGAAAGGAGAGATCAGCCCACAGCATTCACATGACTTTCCACTCAGCAGATAACATCAGCACTCAGCCCTCAAGTGTTAACCTCTTCCATGCTAAACCGGCAGTAAAGGGAAATTTGAAAGGTACGGATACCAAAAGCTGAAACCTGATTTCTGAAAGGTGCCTATGGAACTAATAGCGAGGTGAGGCATCTCCTGGTCCTTCAGCCAGAACGACCTTACGTAACAGAGTGGGTCTTCAGAGAGGGTCAAATGCTAAAGCAATGCTACAGCTCTGGACCTACAAAACAGTCGATGGCTAATATTTACTAGTACCCGAAGGTCTGAAAAGTGCCGCAGTGCAGAACCCAGTGCTTGACGGACATATTCCAAAAAGTGTCACACAGTCAGTCCGGCAAGGTCTGGGTCCAACACTCCATAGTCAAATTTAGGAAAGGCTGATCAGGACAGTACCTATGTAGAGACCAGCTAAAGCAGTAATGTAGTGAAATATTGATTTAAGCCAATGAAAGAAGAATCCAAAGGAAAAATAAGCTGAAGAAAAAAAGTCTGGCAAATACTGGTTAGACTCTTCTCAGCAGAGCCTGAAGGAAAGATGTCCATCATCCTAGGACACTAGCAAAAAAACCAGGCATGATGGGGAGATGAGGAGCTATCTTGCCTTACCTGCCATTTTTTTGTTTGCCAGCGTCTTTCTGTGGCGACAGTATAGCCCAAGAGTATCCAAATTCCTGTGTTCCTTAATCAATGAGAACGTTTGATTCGGACTGGAAACCGTGCTGGACTGATTTTCTCTGTCCCTAGTAGTTGGTAGGTAGCTCCATGGGGAATGAGGAAGGTATCACCTCCATTGGGTAAAGCCCAACGGTGGGTGTTGGTGATGGACCCCTTGGGGGCTCAGGCTGATACCTTTCTGATACTACTTTGTGGCTGGGTGCCTACGAGCCTGGGTGAGGTGGAGGGGTGGGTGGGGGGTGGTAGACACCTGTGTCCAGAATAATTAAACTTTTGTACAATTCCAAAAATTGAAAAGTGTAAACATGGAGCCAATGCATTTTGGGGGAATTGCCTCCCCCTTCTTCAGGGCTGTTAGAATGAACTCACTCCAACTGCACATCATTACTCTGGACCAGCTTCCTGATGGTGACAATGATAGACTATACCTCCACCATGTGTAGACTACATCAGCAGCATGTGTGACAGGGTGACAACAGGGGCATAGCTGGAAGACCGTTGTCACCCCATAAGGAGTATCTTCATGTAAGGATCGCCTGGGATTATTTTAATAAACGCTTCAGATTAAAAAAAAAAATTGAAATTACGTTTTGAAATGTCATTGACATCATGTTAAAGCTTGGATGATGTTTTTTTATTGGGTTCAGATCTACTTTAAAAGTCCGTATTTTATATACTAATCCAGGGGCGGGCAACTGTGGCCCTCCAGCTGTTGTAGAACTACAAGTCCCATGAGTCATTGCAAAACTGACAGTTACAAGCATGACTCCCAAAGGCAGAGGCATGATGGAATTGTAGTTCGCCAACAGCTGGAGGGCCACAGTTGCCCACCCCTGTACTAATCTGTTTTCCCCAAAATGCCCTCTGCTGGTTGACTTGCAGATTGCAGAGAACCAGAACAATGTGACGTGACATTCCCGGTGTATTCTTTCTTCCCTTGTAGGAAGCATACTCAGTAGCGCGGCAGTTTAATCTGATTCCTCCCATCTGTGAACAAGCCGAATATCACATGTTTCAAAGGGAGAAGGTAGAAGTCCAACTTCCGGAGCTCTTCCATAAGATTGGTAAGGTGCTGCCCCCTTATGTGTGGATTAATGGGGTTACCTGATTGTCATGGAAGCAAGCAGGCTACCATTGCTGATTTCTGCTTTGGAAAATGCTAGTTTCCTGGCTGTCACGCGAACCAGTGCTCTGCTCAGGGGCACTCATTGTCACTGAATGTCCCATGTGCAAGTCGAATTCTTGGACTCGGCATGTTACTGTCCAAGAACAAACACCTCTTCGTTCTGTGCAGACGAGGAGTAGTCTTTACAATGCCTGGGACTCTCACGGTCCAGAATATTCAACTGCTGTGGAAGAAGAAATGGTGGAAGCTTTCTTCATGGCGGGTTCTTGGTGCCTTGTACCCAGTACCGGGACAAGGTTATCCAGTGCCAAGAGTGAAGATGGTGATTTGTTCCCCCCTACCAGGTAGAGTCCCCAGTAGAGTTAGTCTATGTATCAGGTGCCCCCAAGAGAGTCCCCCTTTACATCAGGTGCCCCCAAGAGAGTCCCCCTTTACATCAGGTGCCCCCAAGAGAGTCCCCCTTTACATCAGGTGCCCCCAAGAGAGTCCCCCTTTACATCGGGTGCCCCCAAGAGAGTCCACCTTTACATCGGGTGCCCCCAAGAGAGTCCCCCTTGACATCGGGTACCCCCAGCAGAGTCCCCTCTACATCAGATGCCCTCGACAGAGTCCCCCTCTACATCGGGTGCCCCCAGCAGAGTCCCCCTCTACATCGGGTGCCCCCAGCAGAGTCCCCCTCTACATCGGGTGCCCCCAGCAGAGTCCCCCTCTACATCGGGTGCCCCCAGCAGATTCCCTCTTTATATCACATGCCCCCACCCTTTCCCACTTGTACTCATGTTACATGTCAAATGAAAGGGGGAGAGAGAGGAAGGAGGATACCATCTACCCTCCTTCCTTAGCGGCAATGCTGAGATTGAGGACAGTTTTCTGTCCCAGCCCTGACTCTTTTCTGCTGCATGCAGGCTAGAGGGAGGAGGAAGCTGTTATCGGCTGCTGCTCCTTCTGACAAGAGTGACACTGCAGTCACTTTTGTCAGTAAGGATTGGGTCGAGCAGCCAACTCAGCAGTCAATACAGCACCCAGGGCAGGTTCCTGCTCACCCCACCCCCACCCTGCTTTTACCACTTGGACATTACAAGCCAGTGGCATGGTTGTGAAGAACGTTTCCTGCTTCTAGAATTTTCTGCCCTAGAATTGTGCAGTGCCCAGGGCAACATAACTGCAGGAGAGAATCCTAACACTTGCCTGAACCCCGTCAGGTAAAAATTGGCTCCTAACTCCCAGGGGCCCCTAGAGCAGCTTCAGAGTGCACAAATAGTATGCCCCTAATACCCTGCAGGTACCCCTGCGAGTTGGTGCATTAAGGTAGCTACCAAAGTCTTCACATGGATTTTGAAGTTGCCGGCTCTTTCAATTATTTTATAAAAGGCAGCTTTAGGTGCTTTTTAACTCTGTTTTTGTTTTCCTCCCCTGGAGAAAAGGCATTCAGGGGAGGAAAAAAAAACCCAAATGCCTGTGTGCATGGGAACTTAGGGTACAACTTATCACATGCTTGTACCTGTTCCTTCTCCTGTTACTTTTTCCAGCTAAGTTGTCCTTAGAAACTGGTGGGGAAGTTCCCCCAAGAAAATCTTTCCATGGATCGTCTAAAGTGTAGATGCCATCTTTGTTTCTGTAAAATAAAAAATGATACATTCCCTCAGTGGCACTATTGAAATAAGTGAGTATAACATATAAAAGTCTGTCTGGGGGCGGTTCTATGTATAGCTTTGAATTCATTATGTAAGCAAATTAAAATATATTGCTCCCATTTCACCAATCAACATTTCCACCATTTTACAATCATTGGGTTTACTGTTGGGGTGGTTTTGCTCCATACATGACCGCGTATGTTTTGGTCTTCTCCTCCAGGTGTGGGCGCTATGACGTGGTCACCGCTTGCTTGTGGGATAGTTTCTGGGAAATACGATGGTGGAATTCCCCCATATTCTAGGGCGTCACTCAAGGTTCGTAATACTTTGTAATGATTACATCCTTGAGTACATAGGCAAGGCTGAAGGTTATTATGACAGCGGAGAAGACACTGCTCTACAAAGCCCACGGTAAAAGCATCGATTCATAAGTCTGATGGACCATTGACGTTTCCCAGAAGACATTTGTCCAAATATAAATAGCTTATTTTCTCTATTTCTTGTAAATGTCGTCTAATTCCTAGCTGTGCGTGATTTTTCAGGGTTATCAGTGGTTAAAGGACAAGATATTGAGTGAAGAAGGACGACGGCAACAAGCTAAGCTGAAAGAGCTTCAGGCCATCGCAGAACGTTTGGGCTGCACGCTTCCTCAGTTGGCCATTGGTGAGTCTAGTTGTACTAATACGTCCTTGATGAGCATGGAGCGTTCCTGTATGTGGTTTCCTGTGGATGGAGCAGATCAGACTCTTGGTAGGCAAGCTGCACTCCTGGGATTGCTTGGACTGACATGGACCATGCAGATCTTTAACGCCAGGGACAGGTTAAAATATATGCTGTGTGCATGGGTGGACATGAAGGGTCGCAATGGCGACCCCACTCGTGCTCCAGGGGGTCAGTATGGCCTCCCTTTCACATTGGGATTTAAAAAAAAAGCGCTTGCTATGCCACCCTGTACAGGTAATTCAGCAAACTTGGAAGGCCAACCTATGCCCATTGCGGGCCTTTTGAGTTTCTGGTTTCACCTACCCAAGGTGATGGGCAAGCCCTTCCGCACAATGCTCCGCCCCCAGCCCAGTACAGCCCCCCACCCTGCTCAACTGTGCAAAAGCACCCAAGGTGGAGGCGGGCAGGCCACACTCTGAGCTGTCAGGTGTAAGTGGTGAGCTTGTATGTGAACCTGGAGATCAGGGGGCCTGCTCACTCACCCCTTGCAGGACCTTCTGAGCTTCCTCTTTTACATACAAGCCCACAGCTTTCATTATGTTGGTGCGCAGTGGGACCAGCAGGTTTTAATGGAGGGCCACAGGTCAACGTTTGCATTGGGGCCCACAAGAATTAAGCTACGCATCTGGCTGTTCGCCTCATATTAGGCAAAGGCACTTATAAATTATAGTTAAATAATTTGTGGAAACATTTGAATTTCAGAAGATAAAGGTTTTAAAGAATATTTTTTGCTAGATAAATCTGGCTGTATCATTCCTAGGCTCAGTCCTGGTCTATTCCATTAAATCTTCATCCATGTTGGGCTCTTTTGTATCCCGGATAGATTCTGCATCACGTTGGCTTTGAGTTGTGGTCAGCCCATTACTAAAGACGTTTGTTCTGTTTGCAGCCTGGTGTCTGAGAAATGAGGGTGTCAGTTCGGTGCTGTTAGGAGCTTCTAATGCTGACCAACTCCTGGAGAATATTGGAGCAATACAGGTTAGTCATGTACTACCAAACCACGGTGGACGATTCTTCTAGTGAATCTGCACTCTTTGCATGATACTGGTGTAGCACTACCCCCTTAGGAGTCACTAAAAGATTTGGGTCCCCCCATAATCACACATCTTCACACAGGCTTGCAACCATAGTCATAGTCTTTCAGCTTTAGTTTTGTTGTTTTATTGAGGGGATTTGAACTGGGATTGGGTTAGGGGTGTACAGGATGCCCAAGGAAACTGATCAGAACAGCTGCCTGGAGCAATTTACAAGCCTTCTCTGCAGCACAGTCTTTGTTGGAGAGCTAGCCAGCGTCTCCTTAATGTACCAACCCAAACCCTAGATGAACTCCTCTTCTTCTCTCAGCAATCTGGAGGTATCCCTGAACAGGAGATCTGGTGCTTGTTAGTTTCAAAGTGGACAGTCCCAAATAGGCAGCAAATCTAGTTTCCCACCAGAGTGCTCCTTCCTCTATCTGCCCAGCGGGTGGAGGGGTACTTACTCAGATTCTCTCCTGTACCATTGGCTGCTGCTACCAGGCCTTTCCAGTTGGGCCGCTTTTTCCTTGCAATACAGGTGGTCCTCTCTCAGGGGGCAAGTGAAAGTCTGAGCTTCTCCCTTTCCAGTTCCAGGCCTGCAGGTAGGCCCCATCCCATTGGGCCTCCTCGCAGCCTCCTGCCTCACATCTTCCTCAGTGTCTTTCACCTGAACTCTCCTGCAACTGAGCAGGTGCCAACACTTTTAAGGGTGTCCTGGGCCCTTTCCAACCTCCTGTTAGAGATTGGCCAGGATCCCTCAAGAGTGCAAGCCATCCACTCCTAGTTTAGATAGGGGGAGCTGGAGTTCTGATTGTTAGTGAGGAAAGCTGAGTAGCAGCCTGGGTGCAATAGCCAGAAGGCCAAATTGTGGTCAGAAGCTGAGAGGCTCTTCAGACTGGCCCCTCTAGAATTTCCCCAGCTGTAGAGGAAGGCCCTAGAGGCAGTGGGAAATTCTGAGGATTAGCCAATAGTCAACAAAGCGATCTGTTAGCATTTGAGAGGGTTCATCACCCCATTTAATTTTCTTTTACTTCCAGTTTACGACAACTGGACACTACAGTTAAAAATGAATTAGTATCCAAATGAATGGTCCTCCAACTAAAGTTTTCAACTACAATTCTTCTAGCCTATGGTCAGCTTTAGCTTTGTACATGAAATATCTTTCCTGAAGGATCCGAGGCTTAGCGAAGAGATCTGTGAAGCCATATCTCATTTGAAAGGGTCATCACCCAATTTAATCTTCTTTTACTTCCAGTGTACGACAACTGGGCTTTGACATTTGTCTCCAGGTAGATATCTCACCATTTCACTTTGAGGTTTCATGTCACTGATAACAGGCAGTTGAGGTTAGAGGCGCACAAAATGGAGTAAAGTAGTGGGAAGGGCCATCATTTTGAGGTTCAGCCGGAGTGCCTCCCAATGACGAGCCGATAGGCCCAACTGCTCCTTTACTGAATGAACGGCTGTGCCTCCTGGGATATGTAATTTAGCAAAATCACATATCCCAGGAGGCAAAGGGAGGACAGTGCATGTCATTTGCCTAGGCAAATGATGTGTGTGGGGGTATGGGGGGTGGGTTGGGGCAGAACAATTAAAGAAAAAAAGAAAAGAAAAAAAAGAGCACTATTTGTGCAGAGGACCGGAGGAGGAATAATGTACTTGAGGGCGAAGATACATTTTATGGATTAGGTTTCCATAGATTTTGTTCCAGATTGCATACAAATCATATTGTTCTGACTTGGCTTTTCTTTTGATACCACAGGTCCTTCCAAAACTATCGTCTTCTATTATACACGAGATTGATAGTATTTTGGGCAACAAGCCATACAGCAAAAAGGACTACCGATCCTAATGCAGGAAGCCGCATTTCTGGACTGTCCTAGTTCTGCTCCGGTTCTTCTACTTGCCTGCTTTAAGCTTTACTCAATCCAAGTGGAGTGTGGTCGTATCAAAAACAAAAAAAAAAACAAAAAAAACAAAAAAAAACCCAAAACACATTTCCAGATAACACCAGAAAACTGTTCAAAAAAGTATTATTAATGTGAAAATACCATGCGCTTAATGTATCCAAATCTCTGCTAATTTGTTTAGCTGCACAGCAAGTAGTCGTGTAGGGCGGGCGCTGTCTGTGGAAGCGGGATACCGCTTTTTAACGTCACTTTAAGAGTACGGGCACTCCATACCATGGCGGCAGATGTCTTATGATGCATGATAAAGTAACCAATCAAATAAGGGAAGGAGTGACATCACACATACCCTGAATTATTACTCTGTAATACATGGGGTGGTGGTACCGCATCTGCAAAGGTGCGGAAACCTTTTCAGGTAGAGCTCTGACTTCTGAGGTGTCGCTGGCAAATTGTATATAAAATTCACGTTTTAATTCTTACAGAAATTGGGGCTGAACTCTAGGAATTCAGACAATTTGTCCAATGTGCTGGCATGCTATGAGTTAAGTTCAACGAGGTGCATCCCACCTCATGGACTCATCTCTTTAATCTGCATTTGACAGTTTTACGGAGCTCCTGGAGCACAGCAATCATTACACTCCCAGAGCTCTGATGGGAGAGACACTGCTCTTTCATACAGCAGCTGCTGTGCCTGCCCATCCTCTCTTCTGGCATTCTATGAATTAAGTTCAGTGAGGTGCATGCCACCTCATGGACTCATCTCTTTAATCTGCATTTGACAGTTTTATGGAGCTCCTGGAGCACAGCAATCCTTACACTCCCAGAGCTCTGATGGGAAAGACGCTGGTCTCGCATACAGCAGCCGCTGTGTCCGCCCCTCCTCTCTTCTGGCATGCTATGAGTTAAGTACAACAAGGTGCATTAAACCTCATGGACTCATCTCTTTAATCTGCATTTGACAGTTTTACGGAGCTCTTGGAGCACAGCAATCATTACACTCCCAGAGCTCTGATGGGAGAGACACTGGTCTTTCACACAGTAGCCACTGTGCCCGCCCCTCCTCTCTTCTGGCATGCTAGGAGGTAAGTTCAATGAGGTGCATGCCACCTCATTGACTCCTCTCTTTAATCTGCATTTGACAGTTTTGCGGAGCTCCTGGAGCACAGCAATCATTACACTCCCAGAGCTCTGATGGGAGAGACACTGGTCTTTCACACAGTAGCCACTGTGCCCGCCCCTCCTCTCTTCTGGCATGCTAGGAGGTAAGTTCAATGAGGTGCATGCCACCTCATTGACTCCTCTCTTTAATCTGCATTTGACAGTTTTGCGGAGCTCCTGGAGCACAGCAATCACTACACTCCCAGAGCTCTAATAGGAAAGACGCTGCTCTCTCATACAGCAGCTGCTGTGCCCACCCCTCCTCTCTGCTGTCCATTCGTAGAAGCCTTTGTATTTTGTTAATAAGTTCACATAATACAAAGTGCTCTGTAATAGGGCAGGAGGAGCGGAGGTGCAGGAACAGTTCATGCATTCGCCAGTATCTGAGCCTAGAAGGTCCAGAAGCCTAGCGATCAATGTGTTGCTGGCGCTCAGTAAAAAGAAATAAATTGTAATTAAAGTCCATGAGGTAGCATGCACCTCACTGGAATTAACATTGTTTAAAGTGGCTGAATTCCTGGAGTTCAGCTTTAAGATCACATCAAATTCCACATGAAAAAAAAAAAAATAGTGTTTACAACAGTGTGGATAAACCATCCTAGTTTAATATCCCAAATACCACTGACCAGCTAACACTCTGTATATGAAACCATTCATTTTACATAAATGTAATAATACAGATATGTTTTTGCATCATAATACCTGGTCTTCAGTGGAATGGGGCCAACCGATACATTTTGGAGCTATAATTGCCACTTCTTAAGGAATATGTTGAAGATGGATCTATGATGACTCAAAAAACAGAGAATAAGATGCCACGTACATGTAAAAGAATAGAGAAAGAATTTCCAGAGATACAAATATGTCTGTTGATAAAATATGCATTCAAGTTTGAAGGCATACAATGCTCTCTCTCAATTTTTGTATAAATAAAACCTTGAATTGTATGTACTTTTTGTGGTAAGTGGTACCTCCGAAGTCTGAGCACAGTAAAATGCAAAGTAAAGTCTGCTTATTCGATCCAGGCACCTTCCCTTTGAAGCATGATGATAGTACTTGTGGGATGTACTGGTAAAGGAAAAAGTTAGACTACATCTGGTTTTCTCAAACATAGAAGCCCTAGGCCATGGAAGCCTAGGGTTCCTCCAGAGGTTGCTAGGGGTTCCATGAGCCAAAGTTCTCTTTCTGCACCTTCGACGTCCCCTTCCATGGAACGCGCTACCTATATGTTAACAGAAGTCAGGGTGAGATAGCACCCTTGTCCTATAGACATGCTATATTAGGGTTTCTCAAACAGAGTTCCATGGAAGCCTAGGGTTCCTTCAGAGGTTGCTAGGGGTTCCTTGAGCCAAAGTCCTCTTTCTGCACCGCCGGCATTGCTGCCCGTGGAACGTGCTGCCTAGATATTAACAGAAGTCAGGGTGAGATGGCACCCTTGCTATATCATGGCTTCTCAAACAGAGTTCCATGGAAGCCTAGTGTTCCTCCAGAGGTTCCATGAGCCAAAGTCATCTTTCTGCACCGTCAGCATCCCTGTCCGTGGAATGCACTGCCTAGATGTTAATATAAGTCAGGGTGAGATGGCACCCTTGTGCTATAAACATGCTATATCAGGGTTTGTCAAACAGATTTCCATGGCAGGCTAGAGTTCCTCCAGAGGTTGCTAGGGGTTCCATGAGCAATCTTTGCCTCTCAGATAAGTTCCCACTGACACCATTAATATTTTTTAGCTTTTTAAAAGCGGGTAATTCTTTCCAATGGCCATAAGTGAGAGGAGCATTCTTCCCACTGATCATTGCACTAATGTATCATGCGTTGTAGATATAGCAATTATTAACAGGGGTTCCCTTGGACTGGAATTATATCAAGGGTTCCTCCATGTTGAAAAGGTTGAGAAAGGTTGGACTATATACTTATGTAATTCTGGTTTTCTGCATTGTGCAAGTGATATTGGTATCCTACCAGTGAGCTTTCTGGGAAATGATGAGTACCCAAGATCTCCGAGAAGACACTCCTGTTCACTGTAGGAGTTTCTTCTTACAAGATTTTGGATCTTCTCGTTCCCAGGAATGTGAGGTCACCGTCACTCTATTGGTATCACCAGCACATGGTATGTTCAGTCAGAGCCTTTTAATTGATGTATATAAGCAATGTTTTGGAGCCTAAACATTACCTTGTTCCTCAGACAACAGTGAAACGTCCATCCTGGACTGGTAAAGGATCTAATGTTTGGGCTCCCAAATGTTGCTTATACGAGGGCTGTACCGAACGTAATGCAAAAGCGCCATAGGTTTTTTATTAACTTACATAGGTGGTTCGAATTTCACATGTTGCTAGAGTAAAGCTTGGTACACAAGATGAGAATATCAAATGAATTATCTTCCTTTTTTTCTTTTTGCATGCTAGTTTCATATCGAAAATGAAGAGGTTACTAAAGTTCTGAAAATTTTCGTACGACAGAATATCACTTCGGAAGTGAAGTGTTGTATTGTATGGTAATCTTTCGTTTCTGAGCAGGCATGGTCTTGCTCTTCTGATTTTTTTCGGAAGAAAATTGTACGATCCGGTATCGTATGAAAAACATTTTCACGTTTGTTTCTTCAAATAATTTTGGACAAAAGCTGTGTGCTAAGATTATTGTATGATGGCTTCAAAAGCGGTATTTTCCTCCCAATTTTCTGATCGTATGTACTAGGCCTAACTCTTCATTGCAGGTAAATGATGGATTCCAAGCAGAAGCAATGTGCTGTCCTTGAGTTCTTGATGAAGGAGGGGTGCAGGATGTCTGACATCCACAGATGGCTACAGAATGTTTACAGAGATAACACCATTGACAAGAGCAATGTCCTCAGATGGATGAAGGAGTTTAAAGAAGAGGAAATTAACACTGAAGACAAACATCACAGTGGGAGTCCATCATGTTGGACAGCCTTCTTCATGTAGAACTCAATGATGGCACATTGCTTCTATTTGGAATCCATTATTTTCCAGTCATGAAAAAGAAGAGTCACTATAGTGGAAGAAGTTACTCTACCAACATGTGAAATTAGAACAGCCTACGTGAGTTAATAAAAAAAAAGTTATGCCCACTTTTGCTTTTGTTTCGATACAGCCCTCACACAAAACAAAAAACAAAATTGAGGCCCCACACCAGTTAATATTTTTTCCGTGTCCACACTCTGCCTAGGTATTCTTTGGTGTGTATTACCCACGAATGAGCTCAAGGTTCCTTCGACGCATTTCATTTGTGAGTGAAACGCGTCGGTGAGGCCTAGGCAGATGCCAAGGACACTGGAACAATAAAGTTTTTACAAGCAGTGATAATTGTAGCAACCTATGTAAGTTAATGTTTAAAAGTTATGGCCGCTTTTGCTTTTGTTTCGGTACAGCCCTCACACATAAAAAAAACAAAAATTGAGGCCCCATACCAGTTAATATTTTTTCAGTGTCCACATTTTCTGCTTAGGTATTCTTTGGTGTGTATTACCCACGAATGAGCTCAAGGTTCCTTCCTTCAACGCTTTTCATTTGAGTGAAATGCGTCGGTGAGGCCTAGGCAGATGCCAAGGACACTGGAGCAATAAAGTTTTTACAAGCAGTGGTTATTGTAGCAACCTATGTAAGTTAATGTTTAAAAGTTATGGCCACTTTTGCTTTTGTTTCGGTACAGCCCTCACACCAAAAAACAAAACAAAATTGAGGCCCCACACCAGTTAATATTTTTTCAGTGTCCACATTGTCTGCTTAGGTATTCTTTGGTGTGTATTACCTACGAATGAGCTCAAGGTTCCTTCCTTCGACGCATTTCATTTGTGAGTGAAACGCGTCTGTAAGGCCTAGGCAGATGCTAAGGACACTGGAACAATAAAGTTTTTACAAGCAGTGGCCATTTTAGCAACCTATGTAAGTTAATGTTTAAAAGTTATGGCCACTTTTGCTTTTGTTTTGGTACAGCCCTCACACAAAAAAAAAATCAAAATTGAGGCCCCACACCAGTTAATATTTTTTCAGTGTCCACATTGTCTGCTTAGGTATTCTTTGGTGTGTATTACCCACTAATGTGCTCAAGGTTCCTTCCTTCGACGCATTTCATTTGAGTGAAATGCGTCGATGAGGTCTAGGCAGATGCTGGAACAATAAAGTTTTTACAAGCAGTGGCCATTTTGACAACCTATGTAAGTTAATGTTTAAAAGTTATGGGCACTTTTCACTGTCGGTACAGCCCTCGTATACGTATTGGGTATACAATGTGTTGGTGAAAGCTACAATATACTGACCGCGGCAAAAGTTACAAATCATAGCACTCGTCTTTGCAAGAACAAGCCTGTTTGGGGTGCACTGTATCTTCTTTAGTATGGTCACCCTCGCCTAGGTGTCACTGGTGGATGACAGGGGAAGGGTCAGTATATAATCTCGTGTACTATATGGCAGCATTTGTTACAAAGGTTGGGTGCCCCGGATATAATAAGCAGACCAACAAGCTTTACAGGTTGAAACTTTGTTTACTTTTTTCTGTTTCATGCCTCCATCTTGTTACTGGATGGGATATAAATTGAATGCACAAAAAAGGGGGTGGCCGCTACGCTATGCAAGTGACCGACGCACTTCGATTTGTTCATCTTTGTGAACTCGAGCTTAATTTGAGTATTTAATTGCATTGACTGTTTATGATAAAAATCGGGGCTGTTGCTTTTAGCGAAACGCTCTGGTTTTCCGCGTTGCGTATTACTGACGTAGCCCTTACTCGCTCTCTTCATCTCGTAGAGGAAGAACTGGAATTTTACATATTGAGAAGTCTTTAATCTCTGCTTTAAATCTTATACCTCATTGAGGGAAAGAAGTCTTGTTTAACAGCTTGATTTTAATTTTTCCTCAATTTTAATTTTTTTTTTTTTTTTGCAAGTGTCTTCGATAAGTCTTAGAAATATGTACATTATAATTCTGGGTTGCTATGTTTTTATTTTTTTTTTTTAATTGTTTATTGTGTCTCAATCAGGGATGAGCGATTTGTTGTGATTTTCTGCTGTTGCGGCCTATTTGGCGGTTTGAATCCTTTCAGCAGAGCCAGTCAGTATTTTGCGTTTTGGAACAAACCATTTTTTTTTGGGGGGGGGGGGCATTTATTTTGGGATCTTCTTTATTTCCATTTGTGGAAACCGAGTAAAATTTTGCATTTCTTTTTAGTCATCTCTTTGTCACAAACTTGAAGTTTGAAGTTTTTTTTTTGGCCTACGCTTGCACTAGACTGATGATCAGCTTCGTCCAGGCGAATTTAATGAGGCAAAAAAGCACAGAACGGTAGACCCTGGCAGTTCGTTAAGCCCGTGTGACCGACACTACGGATATTGGAGTCCTTGCTATGGGTTACTGCTTGTATGCATGTCATCGTTGCTCTATGCACGGCCTTATTTAATAAGCACTAGGGGGAGTCGAAGCATTTCAAGTAATAACCTCTCATGCACAACAAAGGCAGCCATTTTGAATCTCTTGGCATCGGTTGACATTGGTTAGACCAGTGTGCCTTAGTTGTGACACTGATTGCTAGGGAGCATCGGACACGGCTGTTGGCTCAGCGGACAAAATGGCCGCCACACTCGTGTTTGTGTGAACCGCAGGTTTTGGTTTGGTAGCCCAAGGACTGAATGCACATACAGGCCCCGGAAAGGGACTTGTACACCCAGCTGTGTGTTTTGTACAAAGCTCTCACTTTTTTTTTTTAAGTTGGATCAAGCTTTACACACCACGTGGTCCATTTGTAACAGAAAACTCTGTTTTGGTGTCACAGATTGGTGTACTCATTGATTAATACGATAGTAGAAGACCTCTTTAGCCTTGTATTGTTTGTAGCACCGACCCATACAGAGTAGGGGGGAGTCTGATTTTTCCTAGCAGTATCTTTATTTCTAATCATCTTTTCTGGGAAAAGATCCAAAACGCACAATTGTGATGTAAAGCACTAAAAAAAACACATTGATTTTTTCTGTTTCACATCTCAAAAATTTGTAGGGGGGAGGGGTGGTAGATTAGGACTTAAGGAAAAGCCTCTTCTGAGGCTGCACAGTCTCTATGGTCACTGTTTATTCTCCTTCATCTGTTGTATGGTTATAATTGTGCAAGACAATGCTTCTCGGTGTGGCTATCATGGAGGAACTAGAAAAGTCTGAAGATCCATGAAGCAGGTGCTCAGAGTAATATTTGAGATGGTGGATAATCCACTGTCTGTAAAATCTGACTTTACCCCAAAGCGTTTTATTTTTGTGTCCCTGTTGGGGAGATTTGTCCTCACTTTCAGTTCCGGTGACATCTAAGTCAATGCTGTAAGTCAAATTGCCCTCGCTAAAATCCAAATGTTCTTCATTGATCGATGCTTAACATTCAACCACTGTTATTTTACACGTTTGAGCTGGAAAATCAAATCTGGAAAAATAAGTACGGGACCCAGCCCACATTTTGTATCCTGGCATTGCTTGAAAACCGAATTTTTTCTTTGGTCGCCATTAACATGGGAACATCGAAACTCTGAGCCTACTGTAAAGATCAGGTGTTCCCAATTCTGCTCATCCAATGATTCTTTAAAGCGGCCTTTCTCAACAATTTTACTCCAGGAGGACACCTTGAAATTTCTAGATCTCAAGGAACCCCTGGTAAAATTAGTCAATTGGGGGTCATTTGGAAAATACTCCTTAGGTTGGAAGTGGGAGGAATGCCCTCCTTACAGCGGTGGCTAGAATGTCATCCTGGCAGTCAAACTGCTGGCTTTGCTAAGCCATTGGACCTGGAACAACGCAGGCATGTTATGGATGGGAGATCAGTTAACCACAGCTTGAGGAACTCTGGAGTACCACAGAACCCTGGCTGAGAATGGCTGCTCTAAAGATTTGTTAGATACACCCATGATCATTCACAAACAGACTCATGTATTCCCACTAAAGTCTATAGGAAGTTGTAACTGGAGATGTGTTTTTTTAAGGGTGGGGAACAAAGGGCTGCAAGTTTGCACAGGCTTGTTGTGGAAGGCATGCTCATTCTTAAAGTAAAGGCGACCAAGTAAGTCTGGTTTTAGGGTGGTGGGTTTTTTTTTTTTTGAGTACCATTAGCAGTCCTCGGAGTAATTTAACCTGTTGTCTTCAGTGGGCTTTGAAAGAGGTATAAAGCCTTCCATACACACCACTCAGCAAAATTGTGTATTCCCAACAGCATTTATGAGCCTAGTTGTTGACTTGTGTAGGCATTTCAATTTCTATTCCAAAATCAAAACTTGTTTACCGTGTTAAATACTAAAACTGTCCTGGGGAAATGTTATGAGCCACTGCTTTAGATTATTTAAGCTTCTAGGTGTTCTCGGCTTTTCACAATAGAATACCTTTGGATGACGATTAAGGCTGATCCACCTCTCTGCCAGTCCCAAAACAAGGCGTGTGGACTTAAAGGCACACCAACCTGACCTGAATGGTGAATCAACCCAGGACATGCGCCGATGCATTTCACCCTGGCCTGAATGGTGAATCAACCCAGGACATGCGCCGATGCATTTCACCCTGGCCTGAATGGTGAATCAACCCAGGACATGCGCCGATGCATTTCACCCTGGCCATGAGGCTTAATTATGGAAGCCATGATTAAGCCCCTGGTGGGAGGGGTGAAAAGCATCGGGGGCATGGCCTAGGTGGAGTAAGGCTGAAGCAGTTTTGTTGATTCACCTTTTTTTTTTAAATATTTATTAATTTTTCAGATAAACAAGTTATACAAACATACTCTAAAACCTTAGCATATTATCAAAACATTTATCGTTTCATCCCTCCCCCCCCCCCCACCTATATACCACCCATCCACCCCCCATCCAATCCTTGACCCCTTCTGCTCTGCATTTTCCTGTTCATTTCTGGAGATTGTAATCCCTATAAAAAAAGAAAATATGTTTCCATATCATTCTATATTAATCCCTCATAATCTCTAAGGCTAGCCTTGACTTTTTGAATTCCTCCCATTTGTTCCATCTTGTATGGTGACTCTCCATCTTATCTTCATTCATATGATAAAGTTCCCCCAATTTACATATTTGATCCACCCTATCCACCCAGTCCTTTATTTTCGGTGTTGATTCACCTTTTGATCTGGATTGGTGTGCGGCGGAGTTTCTTCTATTCCAGTATATGCTACAGAGCTGATGGATGGGCTCCTTAGCCATCTGAACCAGTGAGTAGGAGTCACCAGATCTGAAGGATTTTTGCCTGGAGAAGAACCTCAAGTTTCTTGGGGCCGCAGTGAAAACACTGGAGTCTCCGAGTGGGCAGGGATATACGGGTACACTTGGGGGAGGGCAGTTCCTAGCAATCGCTAGTGTCCGGTCACTTGAAGGTAGCGTATATAACCCATAATCTACGAATGAACTCCCGTGTCCTGTAGTTTCGGGTGCTGCAGCGAGGGGTTAACAAGAACCTGCCACTTGAAATTAGTGTCCAATATCTCCAAACACGTTTGCTCAGTTCAACTGTCATTATGCCAAGATTAGAAGAGAACTTTCTTCCTAGACCTCCGCTTGTCCAGGAGCGCTTGGTCTCCTAAATGAGCATCTTGCTTCCAGCAAGGTTGAAATGCATGATTTTAATTAACTTCACGGTCATGATATCGTGTCATTAATGCGGCATCCATGTTTCATGACGGATAATTACTAAGACAACAGGATGAGTTTCTAATCTTGTTCTGAAGCGTAAGGAGAGCATCAGTGTCAGTTTAAAAAGATTTGCCCATAGCTCTATGCCTTCTGCAATCTACATTGCCATAGTCATGAAGGACCCCCCAGCATCCCAGGGTTTCATCAAACATCTGATTAGGATATAGCCTGTCCATGGTCTTCATTCACCTGGTATTATGTTCTTACCCTTTTGCTGGAAGTGTGCTTTGTTTGCTATCAAGATGGACACCAACATCTCCAAAGTGTTGGCAGCTGGTTAAAAATGTTGATTTTTTTGTTCAGTTTTTATTCTGATCTTTACCTTGGCAACGTTTATTCTCTCTTATAAAGCTAAAATTCTGCAGTTGACATAGACTGCGATTTGAGCAAACAGTTTATTTCCGCAAACGCAGGTCATACACGGGTCGAATTCCGAACAAATTTTCTTTGATAATCGGAAATTTTGTGCGTTTTCTAATCCAATGGAGCCACCATTGATTTTGAAATTCAACCAACCAAGCCTTCAATTTCTCATGTTGCTACACAAAAGAATTTTCATGGCCAAGAATTTTCTTTTCTTTCCAGGTCACAGCTTTATATTTTTTGCACGGTTCTACCATCGTTGATTCGAAATTCATTCGTTTTTAAAAAATTTCCAACATTCCCGATCACTCAAAGTTGATGGTCACACGAAAATTGTCCATTTCTGTGACCCACTAATGGTGTGAAATTCCAACGAAAATTGTTAGAAAAGATTTTCGAAAGATAATTCTTTCGGCGTTCGACCCGTGTATGTGGCTTGTTACTGGAGTACTTCTGCAGATAGAGAGTTAAAGAAGGGGGAGGGGCGAAGGACTGAAGAACATGGCTCCACCACTTCTTCCTTGTATGCGGAGGAAACCCCTTCCTGGAGACCTCTCAAACAAACTTCAACATTTCTAATTATTTTTTTTATTTCTCATGTTACAATTGTATTTTTAATCATTTATATGTTTACGTTTTTTTTTTTTTGTTTTTCACAATAGGCTTTTACTTTTTTTATACTATTGGGATCCATTGAGCGTGTGGCTCACTTTGCTGCAATCTGTTCGATCCGATGAAGTGATGGAAAGCTGCAGGATTGCAGAACTTAGGTCTGAGTTTGGCTTTGCTTACTAAGTGCTCTTTTATCACACATATGCTTCTCTTGCTTTCAGTTCATATTTTTATTGAAGTCGTTCTTACAATATAATGAACTGGCAGAGGGGATGATGTTGGGTGTCATAGAAAGGGCCACTATGATGGATTTATTCTCCTGGGGATGAATGTTCCACCTCGATATCTGTTCTGCAGATATAGTCTCAAGCCAGTGGATGAATAATTCAGTCACGTTGTAAAAAGGCAAACTCTATGAGTTAAGTCCAAGGAGGTGCAGGACATCTCCTGAACATATCTCTATTATGTATATCTGACAGGTTTACGGCTCTGCTGGAGCATACACTGACACAGGGGGCTATGAGAGAGGAGAGAGAGGCACACAGAGCAGCTGTGCCTGCCCCTCCCCTCTGCTGCCTATTCACAAAAGCCTTTCTATTTTGTGAATGAGTTCACATAATACAAAGGCTTCTGTGATTGGGCAGGAGGAGGCATAGCAGCTGCACAGACTCTAATTTTGAAGATGCTTATACCTGAAGCATCAAGATCGGGATCCTGGATAAACAGTAATAGACAGCTATCTACGAGTGCAATAACACTTTCAGATGTAAATAATAGAGATAAGCCATGCATCTCCTTGGACTTAACTCCATAGTGTGCCTTCATTTTTTATACAAAGAAACTGAATTCCCGTATTTCACCTTTAAGGCTAGGTTCACATATGTGCGGGTGGTGCTACTGCGGATCTGCTCAAAAATCCGTGCAGCCACTCAGAAGAATGTGGACCCACGGGTGGGTGCCATGAATTCTAATGGCACGCCGCCCGCATTGGAAATCGCAGCCTTACTGGGAACCGAGGTTCCCGTGCGGGCTGCGGTTTCCAAAGAAGTGCGGAGACTTCTTCCTTGCGTGTCCCGGGGCACAGGAGTCCATTCAAATGACTGGGATTCTCGTGCCCATGCAAAACGCGGCCCTCAGAATGCACACATGTGAACCAGGGCTTAAAGTCCCGGGACAGTTTTCTGGCATGGTCAGCCCAAGCATAGTTTGGCTGGTCCTTCTATCACCCGACTTTGGACTCCCCTTATAGATCGGCACAGCAGCGGAGACATTTTTTTCAGTAGTGACCGTTCATAAAGCTGGCCATGCATGGCCTAAATCTTGGCATGAGTCGGCTGAAATTTGGCCTTTTCAGCATCATTAGGCTTGGCAAACAGCCAAGTGAAAAACTGTCGGTGAAACAGTGACTGTATCCAATCAGATGCAGTCACTGTTTGGGTATTCAGACGGTCGCCGGCACTGACTATCTGATTACAGTAGCTGATTCCTAAACAGCGACTGATGGAGGAATGTATTAGATTTCTCTTCTGTACAGGAGACATCTATGCATGTATGGCTAGCTTTCTGCTTCCACAGAATCAAAGGTGTATTTGCAAAAATAGACCCTTTACCTTTAGTTATACCCCCCCCCCCCCATAAGTCCCTCAGTAAATGAGGTCTCATATAGGGAATATAGTAGCAATTAATCTGCCTTAACATATCTGCAGTGCAGTCTGCTGTTAGCAGGGGCGGACTGACAACTCATGGGGCCCCCAGGCGACAGGTGATCATGGGGCCCCTGTGTCCTCACACCACACCCAAAAAAGCCTATGAAAGAGACTATGAAAGGTACCAGGGGCATCTCATGGGGCCCCCTACTGACCCCGGGCAGTGCCCGAATGGTCAGTCCACCCCTGGCTGTTAGTATCGGAGGCAAACATAAATGAATGCATGTGGTCCGTACAAAGGCAGACCAGCTTTGGATGAAGCCACTGAATGTAAAATACAGCTCAGTCCCATGTTGTGATATTGTCATCTCTTTCTTTATCGAATTGAAATATTGCTCTCGATCACTTCATATTCGATATATTGTTTACTTAACATACATGCACACATATCATAAATGTGTGCAACCTGCAGACCACGGTGCTTTTCCTGGTGTGCTAGTTAGCATTTGAAAGGAAAGCCCAACTCCACATGTATTGTCCCTTTAAATAGCTAATGCGGGCCAAGCTGGCCCAAAAAACTGTTTACTGCAGTAAGAGGTGCACTTGTTGGACTTGCTGTATGAACTGTAAGTGGCCTCAGCGATATACAGTGTATATCGAGAACTTCCCATCCCACTCTTGCCAGTCACAGGAAGCTTTGAATTCTATGAATGAATACAAGACTTCCTCTGGTTGGCTGAGGCAGGGATTGTCATGTCAAAGTCCAAAGTCTTTATTGTCCAACTGGTTACAAGTGGAGGAAAAAGTCAGCCAATGCGTTTCGGGGGCCACACAATGCCCCTTCATCAGGGCTCAAATGTTTGTTCTTGCCAAGTCTACTGTGAGCATTGCTTCTGATATCCTATTTTTGAGTCCATTTACCGTTCCGCCATTTAACCCAGCCCTGATGAAGGGGGATTTGAGGCCCCTGAAACGCGTTGGGGTGTCTTCTGTCCTGCTTGTTGTAACCAGTTGAAGAAGACTTTGGACTCCTAAGGCCTTATCAAATGGGACTTTCTTTGGATCTATTACAACAGAAAAAAAAATTTGACAGCGATCTAGGCCTTTCCTATTCGATCAAAAACTTTAATAACCATTTAGGCTGGACATAACTGAAAATTTCATATCTTTTGTACTGTATGATGACGTACACAGTATTGCCGGGCCTTCCTATACTGGCGGTTAGATTTCATTACAGCATTTGCCTCACTGTTATTACATGGAAAATGCACCTAAAATGCGACCAGGCATGCCTCACTAGCGGGCACATATCCTACATGCTGCAGCAAGCGACAGGTCCTCATACGTTGCCTGGGTGGCCCAGCTCCAGGATCATGACACACCAGCAGTCGTGTTCCTGGGGGCAAGTCGCCGGTGATGACTAGGATAGTGTTCACCTGATCCTACGGCGCGGCTTTCCTGCCAACAATAGTGCCGCAGAATCTCGCTCACCAGTGAGGGATCACCAATGGAGACACTTGCTGGTCCTGCCAGCAAGGGATGGATAGTACAGCAGCAGAGGACTGTTTTGGATCTGATGCTGCATTAGTGAGGGGATCTGCTAGTGTAACATGCCCCTAGGCTTTGTATAATTCTTACACAGGTGAGCTAAAGGCCTAGTTCTATGTTTAATGTTCCCTTAGTTTGTACTGGCCAAGCTGGCCCAAAACAATTATTTTTTTTTTTTTTAATGTTTCTACTGCTCCAACAGGTGCGCTTGCTGGGCACGGTGTTAGCGGTATGGAGCCTCAGCTATATACAGTATGGAGTGCTTTGTTGCAGGGTGACAAATTCCCGTCCTACTCCCGCAACAAAAAAGAGTCAACCTGAGTGCTTCTCCACCATTGCCAGGAAGCTTTATATTCTGTGAATGAATGCAAAGCTTCCTCTGATAGCCAATAAGAAGCCTTGCATTCAAAGACTACAAAGCTTCCTCTGGGGCGGGTGGATGATGTCACGATCTCTACCTAAGCCAATCAGATGAAGCCTTGTATTCATTCAGACTACAAAGCTTACTCTGGGGTGGGCCGATAACGTCACAGTCTCTGCCCCAGCCAAACAGAAGAACCCTTGTATTCAAAGACTGCAAAGCTTCCTCTGGGGCGGGTGGATGATGTCGCGATCTCTACCTTAGCCAATCAGAAGAAGCCTTGTATTCATTCAAAGACTACAAAGCTTGCTCTGGGGTGGACAGAAGGCACTATCTATGCCCCAGCCAGAGGAAGATTTGTAGTCGTTGAATGAATACAAGGCTTCATCTGATTGGCTAAGGTAGAGATTGTGACATCATCCACCCGCCCCAGAGGACGCTTTGCAGTCTTTGAATACAAGGGTTCCTCTGTTTGGCTGGGGCAGAGATTGTGACGTTATCCGCCCACCCCAGAGTAAGCTTTGTAGTCTTTTAATGAATACAAGGCTTCATCTGATTGGCTTAGGTGGAGATCGTGACATCATCCACCCGCCCCAGAGGAAGCTTTGCAGTCTTTGAATACAAGGGTTCTTCAGTTTAGCTGGGGCAAAGATTGTGACGTTATCTGCCCACCCCAGAGTAAGCTTTGTAGTCTGAATGAATACAAGGCTTCATCTGATTGGCTGGGGAAGAGATTGTGACATCCTCCACCCACCCCAGATGAAGCTTTGAAGTCTTTGAATACAAGGGTTCTTCTGTTTGGCTGGGGAAGAGATTGTGATGTTATCCTCCCACCCCAGAGTAAGCTTTGTAGTCTTTGAATGAATACAAAGCTTCATCTGATTAGCTAAGGTAGAGATTGTGACATCATCCAGCTGCCCCAGAGGAAGCTTTGAAGTCTGAATGAATACAAGGCTTCATCTGATTAGCTAAGGTAGAGATTGTGACATCCTCCACCCGCCCCAGAGGAAGCTTTGCAGTCTTTGAATACAAGGGTTCTTCTGTTTGGCTGGGGCAGAGATTGTGATGTTATCTGCCCACCCCAGAGTAAGCTTTGTAGTCTTTGAATGAATACAAGGCTTCTTCTGATTGGCTTAGGTAGAGATCGTGACATCATCCACCCACCCCAGAGGAAGCTTTGGAGTCTTTGAAAGAATACAAAGCTTCTTCTGATTGGTTGAGGTAGAGATCATGACATCATCTACCCCAGAGGAAGCTTTGTATTCATTCATAGAATCAAAGTCTTCCTGTGAATGGACGAGCTCAGCCCGACTCTGTTTTGTTCTGGGAGTGGGGCAGGAAGTTCTCAACCCTCTGCAGGAACACAGCGCTGTAGAGCCGAGGCTACATACAGGTAATACAGATCCCCAGCAAGTGCACCAGATTGTGCAGTAAATAATTCATTTGGGCCAGCTTGGCCCGAACAAACTATTTAATGGAACATTAAACTTGGAGTTAGGCTTTAAAGAAACTCGGTAAGAAGACCGAATAACCTGCATTGTCCAGCTGTCTTTGTCCTGTAGTCCAAAAGAAGCTCCTAGCATTGCAAGGCTGTAAAGTGTGGATCTCTATAGCGGTGCACAATACCTTCAGATCTGGAATGGAGGGTAACACAAAAAATTGTTATCTTAATATTAAAACAGAAGGGAAAGAACGCATGAGAACATAGAACGATGCACCTAAAACTGCATGCTGAAGAGTGAACCCCCCATCCCCTGTAGGGTCAGCCTTGTTATTCCTAAGCTAGCCACTCATGTCACATCTTCTCATATATACGTATCTCTGGATATCTCCAGTCCAAACCAACATTTTCATCTAATTAATGAAATGTCCTTTCTTCCCCAATTTTTATCGCGTTTTCTCATTTCCGCCAATAACAACTTTCTGATCGATTTTTATTCAATTTGTTGTATTTTTTTGTTTTACATTTTAATTTGGCAACTTTTGTATCTGCTTATCATATAATCTATATATATATATATTTTTTTTTCTTTATAAATCACGATTAAAGTGCTCCTGTTGGCCGAACCCCAAGCGGCCACATTTTTTTTTGTTGTTAATAAGTGTCGATCGATTCAGGAGAGTCGGGCGCCGTTCCTCGCACTGAATCGATGGGCCGTCCTGTCATGGCCGTCGCCAGGTTACTGCTTTAATTTTTCATTCAGGACATTGAAGAAGGTGGATTGAATCTGACTGCCTGAATCACGTGAAGTCCATGTGTAAATAAACGCTGATTTTTTTATATTTCTGTACATATCTGGGTTGAATTGAGCTGCATTACATTACGGACTGAGATTGCAGTGTGCATTGTGCTTCTGATGGAAGTTCAACGATAAACAACTTATGTATCAATGGAATGACAGCAAAATAAAATAAAAAAAATGAGAAACTCATGTGGTCGTGCTGAGTTTTGTTGAGATTGGGTGCAGATTGTGTGTGTGTGTGTGTGTGTGTGGTGGTGGTGGTGGGGGCAGGGGTAGATAATGGGATAAATGATACATAGTCTTGTGTGTAGAAAGGAAGAAAAAAAAAAACACATACTGTAGCAGTTCTTTCATTGCTTTATTAAAATACATTTACATACTCAGAAGCGAGGGAACATAAGCCAGATGCTAACAGTGACAAACACCACCCATCCGACCTGGCGTGATGACGTTGCCGCTTAGCTCCGCTCTTATGCGTTTCGTCCAACAGAATGTCTTCTTTTGTCTTTGTGTATGTCAAAGTGATTGGCTTTGTGTATGTCTATGGGCGATTATTAAAACAAATCAATTTGTGGAGTCTCACTACTATACTATATTGGGCTGCAAGCTCACATCCAAAAGGTGATACCATGCCACCTACCAATAATATAAATCAAACACAAATAGTATAGTACTGCCCAAATGTGTGAGGAACACACATTGGCGAGTTTCACGCTACAAGCGCTCAGTCATGGGTATGAGAGGAACACACATTGACGAGTTTCACGCTACAAGCACTCAGTCGTGGCTAGGAGGGGAACACACATTGGCGAGTTTCACGCTACAAGCGCTTAGTCGTGGCTAGGAGAGGAACACACATTAGCGAGTTTCACGCTATATGCGCTTAGTCGTGGCTAGGAGAGGAACACACATTGGCGAGTATCACGCTACAAGCGCTCAGTCGTGGCTGGGAGAGGAACACACATTGGAGAGTTTCACGCTACAAGCACTCAGTCGTGGCTAGGAGAGGAACACACATTGGCGAGTATCACGCTACAAGCGCTCAGTCGTGGCTGGGAGAGGAACACACATTGGAGAGTTTCACGCTACAAGCGCTTAGTAGTGGCTAGGAAAGGAACACACATTGGCGAGTTTCACGCTGCAAGCGCTCAGTCGTGGCTGGGAGAGGAACACACATTGGAGAGTTTCACGCTACAAGCGCTTAGTAGTGGCTAGGAAAGGAACACACATTGGCGAGTTTCACGCTGCAAGCGCTCAGTCGTGGCTAGTAGTGGAACACACATTGGAGAGCTTCACGCTATATGCGCTTAGTCGTGGCTAGGAGAGGAACACACATTGGCGAGTTTCACGCTATATGCGCTTAGTCGTGGCTAGGAGAGGAACACACATTGGCGAGTTTCACGCTACAAGCGCTCAGTCATGGCTGGGAGAGGTACACACATTGACGAGTTTCACGCTACAAGAGCTCAGTCATGGCTATGAGAGGAACACACATTGACGAGTTTCACGCTACACGCGCTTAGTCGTGGCTAGGAGTGGAACACACATTGGCGAGTTTCACGCGATATGCGCTTAGTTGTGGCTAGGAGTGGAACACACATTGGAGAGTTTCACGCTACAAGCGCTTAGTAGTGGCTAGGAAAGGAACACACATTGGCGAGTTTCACGCTGCAAGCGCTCAGTCGTGGCTGGGAGAGGAACACACATTGGCGAGTTTCACGCTATATGCGCTTAGTCGTGGCTAGGAGAGGAACACACATTGGCGAGTTTCACGCTATAAGCGCTTAGTCGTGGCTAGGAGAGGAACACACATTAGCGAGTTTCACGCTATATGCGCTTAGTCGTGGCTAGGAGAGGAACACACATTGGCGAGTATCACGCTACAAGCGCTCAGTCGTGGCTAGGAGAGGAACACACATTAGCGAGTTTCACGCTATATGCGCTTAGTCGTGGCTAGGAGAGGAACACACATTGGCGAGTTTCACACTACAAGCGCTCAGTCATGGGTATGAGAGGAACACACATTGACGAGTTTCACGCTACAAGCACTCAGTCGTGGCTAGGAGGGGAACACACATTGGCGAGTTTCACGCTATAAGCGCTTAGTCGTGGCTAGGAGAGGAACACACATTAGCGAGTTTCACGCTATATGCGCTTAGACGTGGCTAGGAGAGGAACACACATTGGCGAGTATCACGCTACAAGCGCTCAGTCGTGGCTGGGAGAGGAACACACATTGGAGAGTTTCACGCTACAAGCGCTTAGTAGTGGCTAGGAAAGGAACACACATTGGCGAGTTTCACGCTGCAAGCGCTCAGTCGTGGCTGGGAGAGGAACACACATTGGCGAGTTTCACTCTATAAGCACTTAGTCGTGGCTAGGAGAGGAACACACATTGGCGAGTTTCACGCTACAAGAGCTCAGTCATGGCTATGAGAGGAACACACATTGACGAGTTTCACGCTACAAGAGCTCAGTCATGGCTATGAGAGGAACACACATTGACGAGTTTCACGCTACACGCGCTTAGTCGTGGCTAGGAGTGGAACACACATTGGCGAGTTTCACGCGATATGCACTTAGTTGTGGCTAGGAGTGGAACACACATTGGAGAGTTTCACGCTACAAGCGCTTAGTAGTGGCTAGGAAAGGAACACACATTGGCGAGTTTCACGCTGCAAGCGCTCAGTCGTGGCTGGGAGAGGAACACACATTGGCGAGTTTCACGCTATATGCGCTTAGTCGTGGCTAGGAGAGGAACACACATTGGCGAGTTTCACGCTATAAGCGCTTAGTCGTGGCTAGGAGAGGAACACACATTGGCGAGTTTCACGCTACAAGCGCTCAGTCATGGCTGGGAGAGGTACACACATTGACGAGTTTCACGCTACAAGAGCTCAGTCATGGCTATGAGAGGAACACACATTGACGAGTTTCACGCTACACGCGCTTAGTCGTGGCTAGGAGTGGAACACACATTGGAGAGTTTCACGCTACATGCGCTTAGTAGTGGCTAGGAAAGGAACACACATTGGCGAGTTTCACGCTGCAAGCGCTCAGTCGTGGCTGGGAGAGGAACACACATTGGCGAGTTTCACGCTATATGCGCTTAGTCGTGGCTAGGAGAGGAACACACATTGGCGAGTTTCACGCTATAAGCGCTTAGTCGTGGCTAGGAGAGGAACACACATTGGCGAGTTTCACGCTACAAGCGCTCAGTCATGGCTGGGAGAGGTACACACATTGACGAGTTTCACGCTACAAGAGCTCAGTCATGGCTATGAGAGGAACACACATTGACGAGTTTCACGCTACACGCGCTTAGTCGTGGCTAGGAGTGGAACACACATTGGAGAGTTTCACGCTACATGCGCTTAGTAGTGGCTAGGAAAGGAACACACATTGGCGAGTTTCACGCTGCAAGCGCTCAGTCGTGGCTGGGAGAGGAACACACATTGGCGAGTTTCACGCTATATGCGCTTAGTCGTGGCTAGGAGAGGAACACACATTGGCGAGTTTCACGCTATAAGCGCTTAGTCGTGGCTAGGAGAGGAACACACATTGGCGAGTTTCACGCTACAAGCGCTCAGTCATGGCTGGGAGAGGTACACACATTGACGAGTTTCACGCTACAAGAGCTCAGTCATGGCTATGAGAGGAACACACATTGACGAGTTTCACGCTACACGCGCTTAGTCGTGGCTAGGAGTGGAACACACATTGGAGAGTTTCACGCTACATGCGCTTAGTAGTGGCTAGGAAAGGAACACACATTGGCGAGTTTCACGCTGCAAGCGCTCAGTCGTGGCTGGGAGAGGAACACACATTGGCGAGTTTCACGCTATATGCGCTTAGTTGTGGCTAGGAGTGGAACACACATTGGAGAGTTTCACGCTACATGCGCTTAGTAGTGGCTAGGAAAGGAACACACATTGGCGAGTTTCACGCTGCAAGCGCTCAGTCGTGGCTGGGAGAGGAACACACATTGGCGAGTTTCACGCTATATGCGCTTAGTCGTGGCTAGGAGAGGAACACACATTGGCGAGTTTCACGCGATATGCGCTTAGTTGTGGCTAGGAGTGGAACACACATTGGAGAGTTTCACGCTACAAGCGCTTAGTCGTGGCTAGGAGAGGAATACACACTGGTGAGTTTCACGCTATATGCGCTTAGTCGTGGCTAGGAGAGGAACACACATTGACGAGTTTCACGCTACAAACGCTTAGTCGTGGCTAGGAGAGGAACACACATTGGCGAGTTTCACGCTACAAGCGCTTAGTCGTGGCTGGGAGAGGAGCACACATTGGCGAACTTCACGCTACAAGCGCTTAGTCGTGGCTAGGAGAGGTAAACACACTGGCGAGTTTCACGCTACAAGCGCTTCATCATGGCTGGGAGAGGAACACACATTGGCGAGTTTCACACTACAAGCCCTTTGTTATGGCAAGGAGAGGAACATACATTGACGAGTTTCATGCTACAAGCGCTTCATCATGGCTGGGAGAGGAACACACATTGGTGAGTTTCACGCTACAAGTGCTTAGTCATGGCTAGAAGAGGAACATAGATTGATGTGTTTGATACTACAAGCACTTAATCGTGAATAGGAGAGAAACACACGTTGACCCATTTTATGCTACAAGTACTTAGTAATGACCAGGAGAGGGAACATGTATTGACAGGTTTCACGCTACAAGAGCTTAGTCATGACCATGAGAGTAACACATGTTAACCCATTTCTCACTACAAGCGCTTTGTCATGACAAGGCGAGAAACAGGTTGACCAGTTCACTCTATAAGTGCTTAGTAATGACCAGGAGAGAAGTACAGCTGACACATTTCACACTACAAGCACTTAATCATGACTAGAAGAGGAGCACACACTGGTGAGTTTCACACTACAAGCTCTTAATCGTGACTAGAAGAGGAACACATGCTGACCCATTTCACACTACAAGTGCTTAGTCATGACTAGAAGGGGAACACACATTGACACGTTTCACGCTACAAGTGTTTAGTCATGACTGTGTTGGTAGCGTGAATTGCGTCAACATGTGTTCTTCTTGAGACGCTGTCATATGTTTTTATCAATGAATTATTTCTAATAAGTTTTAGTATTTTAGGACCAGAGTGCAATCATCCATCTTTCTCTTTGAAGTATTCTGCGAGTTGGACCAGCACCCGCCTGCGAGTCGGACCAGCACCTGCCTGCGTGGACTCGGGGGCCTGAATACCGGTGGACTGACCTGGAACCGTGTATTTTGTATCTTTGCATAGACACAGCCGCTGCTTTCAATTTGACATCCATGTGGGTGCACAGCCCCGAACCCATGCACCCCATCGGCACAGCTGTCAAACTGAAACACGGCTCTCAGCATAGCACTCCTGTCATTGGAAAATGGTTTGTCTCAACCCTCTGACTGTCACATTTGCTAGACAGCTTGGTCTGTTAAAGACTGCCGGATCACTAAGTGAAAACAAAGGAAAGACACATTAAAAAAAAGGAAATCTAATGCAGGCACCACATCTAAGAATTAATACACTGCAATGTAATAAATCGCATAAAATCTTAACATTCAGCACTACATGACTAAAAATAAAATAATAAAAAAAAAAGATCTGAGACTTCAGCTGGGCTTTAGGTTTAATGTATATTAGAATTTGCGAAGATGCATGTAATGATTACTTATTGCGAGGATATCAAAGTAGGACATCAAGCCAACCCTTTTGGACTCCTTACCAGGACGTAACAGGAAATTTGTCCAATGGGGTTACAAACTTCAAAAAAAAATTTAAATGTAATGTGGAGGAGGAATACAATCTCTCTTGGTGTTTTATTCCTGTTGGAAAGATTCACTCACTTTCTATACCAGAGACAACTGTCACCAGACCAGGAAGTGAATGTCAATCTAGCTAGTGGGGACACCGACAACAATAAAAATCTGCTAGAGGTCCTAATCTTTCCTTATTTATGAAAGAAAAAAAAACCCCAAAACCTGTAATATGTCTGTCCTGCAATAGTAATGGACAAACAGTGTGGAGGTATGAAGGGCCACAGAAGGCCTACTATGTGTGTCTCAAAGACATTAGAGCCTGAACATAAGAGAACCTGTCGCCACATCTTTCATTTCGACACCAATCTTCCTAAAGGGTAATGTGCACATTTGTAACCTGTAAAGATTCCCTTTTGTAGACAAACACAAGTTCTGAGACTACGGCTGGGTGCCGCCATCTTGGAGGTGATGTCAGCAGTCCCAGCAGACACAGAGGCGTCATTCAAGTGACATTCTATAGCAGTGGTCTCCAAGCTAAGCCCTTTGCTTACCTTTAGTCTGCCCTTGGGGCACTATTCTATCCACTGAAACCAACAATAGGGCATGATACCTCCCCCTGATGCCAACAAAGAGGCACAATGCCTTTCATTGACACCAACACATTTTCTTCCCTTGATACTAAGGATGTGGCACTGTTCCTACCTGTCAAAACAAGGTAGCCCCCCCCCCCCTAAAAGGTGCCAAACGTGGCAGCAGAGGGGGGAAGGAGGCAGATAAGTGGAGCTTCCACTTTTGGGTGGACTCCATTTTAAGACAGAAACAAAGGGGAAGGCCAGAGCTGAGACCCTGTAAGAGCTGTCTCAGAGAGTTACCGATGGCACCCCAAAGATAGAACATCACCCAGTCACTGGGATCCTGAGCTCAGGTCAGTACTCACATGTCCCAGGGAAGCCACACACCTTCCAGCCTCCACCAAGCACTCTTCATTGAGTTCCTAATCCTTGGGTGAAGCTGATGAGTTGGCTCCAAAGGTAATTAGGAATGGGCCCCCTCTACTATAGCTGGGACCTCAAAGAGGCAGCAGCCTCTGAGGCTGGAACTTCTCCAGTAGGAAAAGAACATGGTGCTCCAGACCTCAGATTATTTATGTCCCCCTGAGCCACCTACTGGGTACACCTCCCCAGGGATTGTCTGCAGAACAATACATACTCAAGCTGCCTTTTTGACTCTCCCAGCCCTCTATGTTCTGGAAGCCTCCAGAAAGCAGGGGGAAGAAATCAAACCTGCATTCTGTGAAATCTAAAACAGCCCAGAGAAATCAATAGCTGCTCCAATGATTACAGAGGGGCCAAAAGTAACTACAGTTACCCGTCATCCTAGCAACCTACCTAGGAGGGCACTACACACAACAGAAGCAGAAATTATAAATAAATAATAATAAAAAAATTATATATATATAAAAGAAATACAATGAGTTAAAGGATAAATACTTTTGGGGTAATCATGGGAAGGACATGTTATGTTGGTCCACATACCTGCTGTAATGTCTTCAGTGTCAGCTGCCATTAAACATGATAATTGTAAGCACTGGAGTCAATGGTCAGAAGATGGAGGAACTGTGAATGATACAAGTCTTCCCCTGAGGATAAAGCAGCACAAAAAATGGTCTACACCCCCCCCTCCCCCTCCATGGATATATAAACACAGGCCTGGCCAAGCAAAACATACAGTACATGTCTATAAACACAGGCCTGGCCAGGCACAACATACATGTGTATAAACATAGGCCCAGCCAGGCACAGCATACATGTCTGTAAACACAGGCCTGACCAGGCACAGCATACATGTCTATAAACATAGGCCCAGCATACATGTCTATAAACTCAGGCCTGACCAGGCACAACATACAGTGGGGCAAAAAAGTATTTAGTCACCACCAATTGTGCAAGTTCTCCCACTTACAAAGATGAGAGAGGCCTGTAATTGGCATCATAGGGAGACCTCAACTATGAGAGACAAAATGAGAAAACAAATCCAGACAATCACATTGGCTGATTTGGAAAGAATTTATTTGCAAATTGTGGAAAATAAGTATTTGGTGAATATGAAAAGTTCATGTCAATACTTTGTTATATATCCTTTGTTGGCAATGACAGAGGTCAGACGTTTCCTGGAAGTCTTCACAAGGTTGGCACACACTGTTGCTGGTATGTTGGCCCATCCTCCATGCAGATCTCCTCTAGAGCAGTGATGTTTTGGGGCTGTCGCTGGGCAACACGGACTTTCAACTCCCTCCAAAGGTTTTCTATGGGGTTGAGATCTGGAGACTGGCTAGGCTACTCCAGGACCTTGAAATGCTTCTTACGAAGCCACTCCTTCGTTGCCCGGGCGGTATGTTTGGGATCGTTGTCATGTTGGAAGACCCAGCCACGTTTCATCTTCAAGGCCCTTGCTGATGGAAGGAGGTTTGCACACAAAATCTCACGATACATGGCCCCATTCATTCTGTCCTGTACATGGATCAGTCGTCCTGGTCCCTTTGGGGAGAAACAGCCCCAAGGTATGATGTTGCCACCCCCATGCTTCACAGTAGGTATGGTGTTCTTTGGATGCAACTCAGCATTCTCTCTCCTCCAAACACGACGAGTTGTGTTTCTACCAGTTCTATTTTGGTTTCATCTGACCATATGACATTCTCCCAATCCTCTTCTGGATCATCCAAATGCTCTCTAGCAAACTTCAGATGGGCCCGGACATGTACTGGCTTAAGCAGGGGGACACGTCTGGCACTGCAGGATCTGAGTCCCTGGTGGCGTAGTGTGTTACTGATGGTAGCCTTTGTTACGTTGGTCCCAGCTCTCTGCAGGTCATTCACTAGGTCTCCCCATGTGGTCCTGGGACTTTTGCTCACCGTTCTTGTGATCATTTTGACCCCACGGGGTGAGATCTTGCGTGGAGCCCCAGATGGAGGGAGATTATCAGTGGTCTTGTATGTCTTCCATTTTCTAATTATTGCTCCCACAGTTGATTTGTTCACACCAAGCTGCTTGCCTATTGCAGATTCAGTCTTCCCAGCCTGGGGCAGGTCTACAATTTTGTTTCTGGTGTCCTTCGACAGCTCTTTGGTCTTCACCATAGTGGAGTTTGGAGTGTGACTGTTTGAGGTTGTGGACAGGTGTCTTTTATCCTGATAACAAGTTCAAACAGGTGCCATTGATACAGGTAATGAGTGCAGGACAGAGGAGCCTCTTAACGAAGAAGGTCCAGGTCTGTGAGAGCCAGAAATCTTGCTTGTTTGTAGGTGACCAAATACTTATTTTCCACCATAATTTGCAAATAAATTCTTTCCAGATCAGCCAATGTGATTGTCTGGATTTGTTTTCTCATTTTGTCTCTCATAGTTGAGGTCTCCCTATGATGCCAATTACAGGCCTCTCTCATCTTTGTAAGTGGGAGAACTTGCACAATTGGTGGGGACTAAATACTTTTTTGCCCCACTGTACATGTCTATAAACACAGGCCTGACCAGGCACAACATACATGTTTATATAAACACAAGCTCGGCCAAGGACAACATGCATGTTTATAAACATGAGCCTAGCCAAGCACAGCATACATGTTTATGAACACAGGCTTGGCCAAACACTGCATACATGTTTATAAACATAGGCCTGGTCAAGTACAGCATACATGTTTATAAACACAGGCTCGGTCAAGCACAGCATACACGTTTATAAATGTTGGCCTGGCCAAGTGCACCATACATGTTTATAATCATAGGCCTGGTCTTGCACAGCATACACATTTCTAAATGTGGGGCCTGGCCATTCATACATGTTTATAAACATAGGCCTGACCAAGCACAGCATACATGTTTATCAACACAGGCTGAAAGGTTTTCTATGAGCGAACTCAGATGTGTCTTGCTTGTCCTCCCATGTCTATGGCACTCGCTCGCTCCCAGCCGGGGGTCCAGCTACCACGACAAGTGCCACACAATGCTAAAATGTTAGTTTTGGGTGGACAGAAACATTAAAGGGCCGGTACAATATTAATAATAACAAGTCAGTCTACTAAATCTAAACTAGTAAGATGTGTTCTCTTTCCTTCTCCTGAGAAGTAGGTGTTAGCTGACAGCAGATCTTGGCTAATGACTTATGACAGGAGGACGACGTGAAAAAATAATTTACATGAGAGAGAAGGGACTGTGGCTGCGCACTCCGGGGTGTCGGGTTATTCACACGGGGAAATCTTTAGTCCCATTCATTTTTAATTAACAGTTATAGTGTGCAGCTTATCAGCACGATTGCTACCCGCCGAGAGTGCAGCCATTAACACCTTTCCTTCAGCTCTGGGAAATCCTAAATTATTTCCTAGGAGCCGCCGTAGGCACTCCGGCCACAAAGCTCTTGCAGCTGTTCTGGATGTTTTCCTAAAGGGTAACTCCACATTTGTGGAAAAAAAACATCAAACAAAAAACTATGAATATAGCATATACCGCGCCTTGAAAAGTCCCCCCCCCCCCTTGAAATGTCCCCCATGTTGTCATGTTACAATGTATTTTATTAATATTTGGATGTGATGGACCGACACAAAGTGGCACATAATTGTGAAGTGGAAGGAAAATGGTTTCCAACATTTGTGACATTTAAATATCTGAAAAGTGTGACGGCATTTGTATTCAGCCCCCTTTACTATGATACCCCTAACTAAAATCTAGTGGAACCAATTGCCTTCAGAAGTCACCTAATTAGTAAATAGAGCCCACCTGTGTGTCATGTGATTTCAGTATAAATCCAGCTGTTCTGTGAAGCCCTCAGAGGTTTGTTAGAGAACATTAGTAAACAAACAGCATCATGAAGGCCAAGGAACACACCAGACAGGTCAGGGATAAAGCTGTGGAGAAGTTTAAAGCAGGGATAGGTTAAAAAAAAATCTTCCAAGCTTTGAGCATCTCACGGAGCACTGTTCAATCCATCATCTGAAAATGGGAAGAGTACGGCACAACTGCAAACCTACCAAGACATGGCCGTCCACCTAAACTGACAGGCCGGGCAAAGAGAGCATTCATCAGAGAAGCAGCCAAGAGGCCCATGGGAACTCTGGAGGAGCTGCAGAGATCCACAGCTCAGGGGGGGAATCTGTCCTTAGGACAACTATTAGTCATTCTGGCCTTTATGGAAGAGTGACAAGAAGAAAGCCATTGTTGGAGGAAACTCCTGTTTGCAGTTTGTGAGAAGCCAAGTGGGGGACACAGCAAACATGTGGAAGAAGGGGCTCTGGTCAGAGGAGACCAAAATTTAACTTTTTGGTCTCAAAGCAAAAAACGCTATGTATGGCGGAAAACTAATACTGCACATCACCCTGAACACACCATCCGCACCGTGAAACATGGCGGTGGGAGCATCATGTGGTTGGGATGCTTTTCTTCAGCAGGGACAGGGAAGCTGGTCAGAGTTGATGGGAAGATGGATGGAGCCAAATACAGGGTAATCTTAGAAGAAAACCTGTTAGAGTCTGCAGAAGACTTGAGACCGGGGTGGAGGTTCCCCTTCCAGCAGGACAACGACCCGAAACATCCAGCCAGAGCTACAATGGAATGGTGCAGATCAAAGCATCTTCATGTGTTAGAATGGCCCAGTCACAGTCCAGACCCAAATCCAATGGAGGATCTGTGGCCAGACCTAAAAATTGCTGTTCCCAGACGCTCTCCATCCAATCTGACAGAGCTTGAGGGATTCTGCAAAGAAGACTGGGCAGAAATGTCCCTCTCTAGATGTGCAAAGAGACATCCCCAAAAAGACTTGCAGCTGGAATTGCAGCCAAAGGGGGTCCTACAAAGTATTGACTCCGGGGGGCCGAATACAAATGCCACCATACTTTTCAGATTTATTGGTCACAAATGTTTAAAACCATTTCTCATTTTCCTTCCACTTCACAACTATGTGCCACACTAGCGCGGCTCGGACCAGCCCCTCACTCTCTCCTCATTGGCTCACTGGCTGTGACTGACAGTAGCATGAGCCAGTGATTGCTGCTGCTCTCTCAGCCAATGAGGAGGAAAAGTCCCTAGAGAGCCGCTGCTCTTGTGCACATCACTGGATTGAGAGGGGGCTCAGGAAAGTATTGAGGGGAGGGGCTACTGAAAATAGAATGCACGAAAGTAAGAAACCTCGAGCCTTTCCAGCCACGTTACATCATATATACACAGTGAACAAGTGTAGCCAAACAGCCTGAATTAAAAAATAAATTATAAGAAATAAAAAGTCCAAAAATGTTCTTCTTGATGGTGCTTTTCTTCCTTCTACGATCACCAAGTGCTTCAAACAGGAAAGTGCAAAATTCCACCACTGGATGTCTGTTCCCCTCCAGCAGTGTGACCCCGATAATACTACGTTTGGTCTAACCCAGCAATGGGCAAACTACGGCCCGCGGACCGTATACGGCCCGGCGGACCTTTTAATCCGGCCCGCGGAGCGTGATACATTGGCTGTCAGGATGTGTGTAGGCGGGGCAGCGTGACGAACGTGAGGGGAGCTAGGCTCCTCTCACAGTCCGCCCTGAAGACCGGAACGGCGCGGGAACACGGCGAGAGGAACGCGCGGAGCAAAGGTAAGTGAATTGACACAGGGGGACTTGGCTTACTACTTTAGGGGGAATAGTACTATGGGGGATGAAATAATATGGGGGATGAATTACTATAGGGGGGATGAATTACTATGGGGGATGAATTACTATAGGGGGGATGAATTACTATATGGGGGATGAATTACTATAGGGGGGAGGAATTACTATAGGGGGGATGAATTACTATGGAGGATGAATTACTATATGGGGGATGAATTACTATGGGGGATGAATTACTATATGGGGGATTAATTACTATATGGGGGATGAATTACTATGGGGGATGAATTACTATGGGGGATGAATTACTATGGGGGATGAATTACTATGGGGGATGAATTACTATATGGGGGATTAATTACTATGGGGGATGAATTACTATATGGGGGATTAATTACTATGCTTACTATGGGGGAATATTACTATACTTACTATGGATGACACATACACATCATTCATCTACTCTTGGTCCGGCCCCCGGGTCCAATATATGAACCCATTGCGGCCCTCAAGTCAAAAAGTTTGCCCACCCCTGATCTAACCGCACTTTTGGTCCCACAATGGACACTGAAGATCAACTTGATGGATTTCAACCGTAGTTCACACCGTCTTCGGAATGCAACTCTCACGAACACTTCACCTCATAAATAAAGAACTCCACATAGTGCGTCAAGCTTTAAAACATTTTAATACCAACCTTGAATACAAATGCGCACTCACATGTATAAGGTGCCCAACCCCACCAAGTATATACCGCCTCTGTTATACATTGCTCTGCGATCTGATGAAACTGTGCTGGGAGGAGTCAGCAATATAGATACTACGGTGGTGTGCCCTCCGTGATGAACATCCTTCCATATGTCAGATATCATAAATTGCAGGTGTCATTATGTTCACCGGCTATGACTGGCAATGTATCCTCCATATGTGGATCAGTGTGCACCACCGTTGTATTGATCGCCGGCTCCATACATGTGTCGTGATGTCATCCAAAGCTCCTCCCCGATGCGTTTCGTCAAACGTCACGTGACTCACATATTGGGCTGCCTGCCTTTCCACGCACATGAACTTTAATGGCCCCCCAGTCTTAGTCCGTAGGGTTCAATATTGAGTCGGCCCCACCCTTTGCAGCTATAACAGCTTCAACTCTTCTGGGAAGGCCGTCCACAAGGTTTAGGAGGGTGTCTATGGGAAGGTTGGACCATTCTTCCAGAAGCACATTTGTCAGGTCAGGTACTGATGTCGGGGGAGGAGGCCTGGCTCGCAGTCTCCGCTCTAATTCATCCCAAAGGTGTTCTATGGGGTTGAGGTCAGGACTCTGTGCAGGCCAGTCAACTTCCTCCACCCCAAACTGGCTCCTCCATGTCTTTATGGACCTTGCTTTGTGTACTGGTGCGCAGTCATGTTGGAACAGGAAGGGGCCATCTCCAAACTCTTCCCACAAAGTTAGGAGCATGAAATTGTCCAAAATGTCGCCTTAAGAGTTCCCTTCATTGAATTAGGGGGCCAAGCCCACCCCCTGAAAAACAACCCCACACCATAATCCCCCCTCTACCAAACTTTACACTTGGCACAATGCAGTCAGGCAAGTACCGTTCTCCTGGCAACTGCCAAACCCAGACACCTCCATCGGATTGCCAGACAGAGAACCGTGATTGGTCACTCCAGAGAACATGCCTCCCCTGCTCTAGAGTCCAGTGGCGGCATTCTTTACACCACGGCATCCGACGCTTTGCATTGCACTTGGTGATGGAAGGCTTGGATGCATCTGCTCGGCCATGGAAACCCATTCCATGAAGCTCTCTATGCACTGTTGTTGGGCTCATCTGAAGGTCACACCAAGTTTGGAGGTCTTTAGCTATTGACTCTGCAGACAGTTGGTGACGTCTGCACACTGCGCTTCAGCATGCACTGACCCCGCTCTGTCATGTGACGTGGCCTACCACTTGGTGGCTGAGTTGCTGTTGTTCCCAGTGGCTTCCACTTTGTTATAATCCCACTAACAGTTGAGCGTGGAATATTTAGTAGCCAGGAAATGTCACGGATGGACTTATTGCCCAGGTGGCCACCTATCACGGGACCACGCTTGGAGTCACTGAGCTCCCGAGAGCGACCCATTCTTTCACCAATGTTTGTAGAAGCAGTCTGCATGCCTAGGGGATGGGTTGTATACACCTGTGTCCATGGAGGGGATTGGAACACCTGAATCACATGATATGGAGGGGATTGGAACACCTGAATCACATGATTTGGAGGGCAGGGACAATAATTTTGGCAATATAGTGTGTGTGTGTATATATATATATATATATATATATATATATATATATATATATATATATATATTTGTACAAAATGTTTTGCCTTTTGTTTCTATTTTAAACTGAATTCGTTATTTTATAAGGGTCCTCATATATTTTATTGTTATGAAAAAAAAAATACCTTTCCTCTTCAATCTGCAGCTGCTGTAATTTTCTGTAAAACAATTTCATGCAATATGGCAACTTGGAGGCCTCCAAAAATAATGTCATTTCCTGCTTGGGTGAAGAACTCTGCACCAAGATACAAGTCGGGTTGTAGGAATCCTCTGTAACAAAAAGTCATACTCCCTAAGGGTTAAATACTTCTAAAAGGGAGGCAGAAACTGCAACTTTTCTCATTAGAACCCCAAAAGTGTGTAAGCAAACCATGAACCAGACCCTCCCATTCAGAATCAGTCAGCACAGAACATGGTGATACAAGCAGCTATTTCTTCCGAATAACAAAAGGTAGGAACCGGCTACAAAGTGTATTAAAATCCCTGCAATGTGCATAGATCACCCAGGGGGAAGGAGTTTGTTTTAGTTACTATTTATAAGATCAGCCTTTTTGTACATCTATTTTTCAGCCGAGCTGAATAAAAAAAAAATACATATTTTTTTTTTATTTATTGAAACCCCACACCAGCTGCCCACCGCGTGTAAAAAGATATGATTGTCCCAGTGTCCACACCATCTGTCTAGGTACTCTTAGGTATGTATTAGGTGCTCTTAGGTATGTATTAGGTGCTCTTAGGTATGTATTAGGTGTTCTTAGGTATGTATTAGGTGTTCTTAGGTATGTATTAGGTGTTCTTAGGTATGTATTAGGTGCTCTTAGGTATGTATTAGGTGTTCTTAGGTATGTATTAGGTGCTCTTAGGTATGTATTAGGTGCTCTTAGGTATGTATTAGGTGTTCTTAGGTATGTATTAGGTGTTCTTAGGTATGTATTAGGTGCTCTTAGGTATGTATTACCCACAAATAGGCTCAAGGTCCCTTCCTTCAACGCATTTCGTTTGTGAGTGAAATGCGTTGGAGAGACCTAGGCAGATGCTGAGAAAGGCAGCTATAGAGGATGAGATACTCTACCAGCATGTGAAATCTGAACGGCCAATGTAAGTTAGTAAAAGAGTTATGCCCACTTTTGCATTACTTTCAGTACAGGACATATATATATATATTTTTTTTTTTTTTTCATTGAAACCCCACAGTAGCTGCCCACCGCATGTAAAAAGATATTATTGCCCCAGGGTCCACATCATCTGTCTAGGTCAGGGGTGGGCAACCTGCGGCTCTCCAGCTGTTGCAGGACTACAAGTTCCATCATGCCTCTGGAAGTCATAGCTGTAACTGTCAGTTTTGAAATGTCTTATGGGACCTGTAGAGGCATGCTTGTAACATCTGGTCTTTGAAACGCCTCATGGGAAACGTAGTTCCACAACAGATGGAGAGTGCCCACCCCTGGTCTAGGTGCTCTTAGGTATGTATTACCCACAAAATGAGCTCAAGCTTCCTTCCTTCAATGCATTTCATTTGTGAATGAAACGCGTTGAAGAGGCCTAGGAAGATGCTGAGGACACTGGAACAATTCATGGGCAGCACAGTGGCTAAATGGTTAGCACTTCCACCTGGCAGTACTCAGGTTGTGGGTTTGAATCCCACCTATGGCACCACCTGCCTGGATTTTGCATGTTCTTCCTGTGCCTGTGTGGGTTTCCTCCGGGTACTCCGGTTTCCTCCAACACTCCAAAGACATGCTGGTAGGTTAATTGAATCCTGTCTAAATTGGCCCTAGTACAGGTGAAACTCAAAAAATTAGAATATGGTGCATTCATTCATTGATTTCAGTGCAGCAACTTAAAAGGTGACACTAATATATGAGACTCATTCCATGCAAAGCAAGATAGTTCCAGCCGTGATTTGTCATCATTGTGATGATTATGGCTTACAGCTCATGAAAACCCCAAATCCACAATCTCAGAAAATGAGAATATTCCATGCAATCAATAAAACACGGATTGTACATAGAACAATTTCGCACCTCTGAAAAGTAGAAGCTGCATATGTACTCAGTACTTGGTTGGGGCCCCTTTTGCAGCAATTACTGCCTCAATGCGGCGTGGCATGGAAGCTATCAGCCTGTGGCACTGCTGAGGTGTTATGGAAGACCAGGATGCTTCAATAGCGGCCTTCAGCTCTTCTGCATTGTTCGGTCTCATGTCTCTTATCTTTCTCTTGGCAATGCTCCATAGATTCTCTATGGGGTTCAGGTCAGGCGAGTTTGCTGGCCAATCAAGCACAGTAATCCCACGGTCATTGAACCAGATTTTGGTGCTTTTGGCAGTGTGGGCGGAGCCAAGTCCTGCTGGAAAATGAAGTCAGCATCCCCATAAAGCTCGTCTGCGGAAGGAAGCATGAAGTGCTCCAAAATCTCCTGGTAGACGGCTGCGGTGACCCTGGACTTAATGAAGCACAGTGGACCAACACCAGCAGATGACATGGCTCCCCAAATCAACACAGACTGTGGAAACTTCACACTGGACTTCAATCATCTTGCAGTGTGTGCCTCTCCATTCTTCCTCCATACTCGGGGTCCTTGTGCCTCTCCATTCTTCCTCCATACTCGGGATCCTTGGGCCTCTCCATTCTTCCTCCACACTCGGGGTCCTTGGGCCTCTCCATTCTTCCTCCATACTCGGGGTCCTTGGGCCTCTCCATTCTTCCTCCATACTCGGGGTCCTTGGGCCTCTCCATTCTTCCTCCATACTCGGGGTCCTTGGTTTCCAAATGAGATGCAAAAGTTGCTCTCGTCAGAAAAGAGGACTTTGGACCACTGAGCAGCAGACCAGGTCTGTTTTTCTTTAGCCCAGGTAAGACGCTTCTGATGTTGTTTGTTGTTCAGGAGCGGCTTGACAAGAGGAATACGACATTTGAAGCCCATGTCCAGGATCCGTCTGTGTGTGGTGGCTCTTGATGCACTGACTCCAGCCTCAGTCCACTCCTTGTGAAAGTCCCCAACACTTTTGAATGGCCTTTTCCTGACAATCCTCTCCAGGCTGCGGTCATCCCTGCTGCTTGTGCACCTTTTTCTTCCACATAACTTTCTATTAATGTGCTTTGATACAGCACTTTGGGAACATCCAACTTCTTTTGCAATTACCTTTTGAGGCTTTCCCTCCTTATGGAGGGTGTCAGTGATGGTGTCAGGTCAGCAGTCTTTCCCATGATTATGATTCCTACTGAACCAGACTGAGAGACCATTTAAAGGCTCAGGAACCCTTTGCAGGTGTTATGGCTGAATGAGCTGATTAGAGTGGGACACTTTGAGCCGAGATTATTCCACCTTTTCACAATATTCTCATTTTCTGAGATTGTGGATTTGGGGTTTTCATGAGCTGTAAGCCATAATCATCACAATGATGACAAATCACGGCTTGAACTATCTTGCTTTGCATGTAATGAGTCTATCTCACCCTGAAAACCCATCTCTTCAGGGAAGCCTACCCCACCCCTGCTAACTTGCCGACCTCCTCCACTCTTCCTACCACTTCATCCCCCACAGCTATCTCCTCCTGTGCCACCATCCCCTCCCTCCTAGATTGTAAGCTCCAAAGAGGGCCCTCAATCCCCTCATGTTTTGCATTGTATTGGTATTGTTCTGTCACATGTTCTGTCTCCCTTTGTAATGTACAGCGCTGAGCGAACTATTGGCGCTTTATAAATACTGTATAATAATAATAATAATAATATTTTAGTTTCACTTTTTAAGTTGCTGCACTGAAATAAATGAACTTTTGCACGATATTCTGATATTTCGAGTTTCACCTGTATGTATGAATGTGAGTTAGGGACCTTAGATTGTACGCCCCTCGGGGGCGGGGACTGATGTGAATGTAATATATATATGTAAAGCGCTGCGTAAATTGATGGCGCTATACAAGTACCTGAAATAAATAAATAGTTGGTTTTTTTACAAGCGGTGGCCATTTTTCACCATATGCAATATTTCAGGCAACAAAAGACGAGCTGACGAGCTAGTTTGCACCCACGGTCAGAACGAGCCACGCAGGGAGCCACGGGTTGGATGCGAATGAAGGCGATGTCCCAACAACAAACAGGTTTCCCATGAGTGACATTTTTTTTAATCCTGCCGTATTATGTCTACACTGCTGAGATCTTCCAAAACAAGACGGAGCTCACAATGGTGGGCGCAGTTTGTTTATTGAGAACATGAACAGACAAACAAGCACAAACAGGCGGCTTTAACCTTTTGGCAAAATACAGCTACAAAAATTGTAGTATTAGAATGTTGTAGTGGTCGGCAGCGGCAATGATCGCTCCGTTATTCCAGTCACGAAGATGGCGGTATGGGAATGTTTTTTTATTTTTTTTTTTCTGTTTTGTTTTCTTCACACCGTGACCAGCTAATGTTATCTGAAGGGCCAAATAAGTGCATGCAGCTTTGTCCAACAAAATAACCAGAAAAAAGATTTAACAAAGTCAAAAAAGCTGCATATAAGTTGGTTCCTCGACAACAAAGCCGTTTCCTCGGATAAGAAAGAAACTTTTTAAATATCATCGTCACCCCCTTTCCATAAGAGTTTCAGTTTTTTTCTTTTTAAATCCTTTTTTTAACAAGACAAACTCTTCAAGTCTTCAATAAGAAAGTGCAAAAAATGTACAAGGAAATTAAATCCTTTTTTTTTTTTTTCAAAAGAAGTTCATTGGATGGTTTTTGTAGGACGTTAGAAATGTGGTTATATGGCTGTCTCTGGGCGCGGTAGGCTTCTTAATCTTCAATAAAAATGATGTCGTGGGGTCTTCCCTTCCGATCCAACGGTCCTCCGTCCAAGAGGGACTCCACTGACTTCCTGTCCGGGTAACAAGGGTGTGGCCCATTGGAAGCTGTGGGAGGAAAATAAAGAATAACGGAGGCACTGAGGGCAATTTACTACGACTGGAACAGCCATAATCCGAAGCAGTTTTCATAGTTAATCTAGTTGAAAAAAAAGAAGACACAGGTCCATCCAGTGCACCCAACAGAGAAAAAAAACAAACAAAAAAAATTCAATTGAATTGAATTTTTATTTAAAAATATTCCATTTTCATTATATACCTTACCCCCCCCCCCAATCATCGGCATGCTAATTACATTTTTCAATAAAACCTATGTTAATTACATACCTTATTTCATACTGGTGATGTCATCACTGGGTCTCTGAGTATTGCTATAAAATGCAGGCAGATCACGGCTGGTGGGAGGGGCCATCAGGGTACTGTACAAGTAGCTTCCTGAAACATCACAGCATCCTGCCTCTTCTAAGTAGCCCTAAGCCCTGATGCAAGCAGCGGGCTGGCTCTTAAGCAAATATCAAAATGCCTTGATGGGCGGGGCCAGTCTGGAGGACATTCCTAGGCAGGTTGCAGACCACCCTAGCTAACACCAACATGCGATGCTGAGCCTCCAGAATTGAAAGAACTGAAATCCAATGAATGAAAGGGGTACATCAGGGAGTCAGGCTGAGGAGGAAAGTGCAAGATGATCCTGGGCATCCTCCAGTCAGGAAATGAGGCAGAGCTCTTTCTGAATTGAGGCAGCTTCTACTGCACATTGTGAGAAACTCACAGTGTGCAGTGAAATCAGAGGAAGCCATTCCAGTCCAGGAGAGGAGCTGGTACACCTGTGCAAGACTGGAGGGGAGGAGCCGGTACACCTGTGCAAGACTGGAGGGGAGGAGCCGGTACACCTGTGCAAGACTGGAGGGGAGGAGCCGGTACACCTGTGCAAGACTGGAGGGGATGAGCCGGTACACCTGTGCAAGACTGAAGGGGAGGAGCCGGTACACCTGTGCAAGACTGGAGGGGAGGAGCCGGTACACCTGTGCAAGACTGGAGGGGAGGAGCCGGTACACCTGTGCAAGACTGGAGGGGAGGAGCCGGTACACCTGTGCAAGACTGGAGGGGAGGAGCCGGTACACCTGTGCAAGACTGAAGGGGAGGAGCCACTACACCTGTACAAGACTGAAGGGGAGGAGCCGGTACACCTGTGCAAGACTGGAGGGGAGGAGCCGGTACACCTGTGCAAGACTGAAGGGGAAGCCAGAGGGAGGATTTAATACAAATCTGGATAATGGATTCTTAAGGAAAATAATTATATACATATATATACAGTGAAGGAAATGTGTATTTGCTCCCCTGCTGATGCTGAATGTTCGCCCCTCACACAGAAATGATCGGTCTAACAATGGAATGTTCCCCCTCACACAGAAATGATCGGTCTAACAATGGAATGTTCGGTGTAACACTGAGAGACAGAATACAACAACAAATTCAGCAGAAATGTGTCTAACAAATGATGACTGATCTGCATGTTCATGAGGGAAAGAAGGATTTGATCCCCTATCATTCAGCAGGATTTCTGGCTACCAGGTGTCTTTCATACAGGTAACAAGCTGAGATTAGAAGCAGTCTCTTAAAGGGAGTGCTGCTAATCTCATTGTGTTACCTGTATAAAAGACACCTGTCCACAGGAGCAATCAAACCATCAGATTCCAAACTCTCCACCATGGCAAAGACCAAAGAGCTGTCCAAGGATGTCAGGGACAAGATGGTAGACCTACACAAGGCTGGACTGGGCTACCAAACTATGGCCAAGCAGCTTGGTGAGAAGGTGACAACAGTTGGTGCAATCATTCACAAATGGAAGAAACACAAAACAAGTGTCAGTCTCCCTAGGTCTGGTGCACCATGCAAGATCTCACCTCGTGGAGTGTCAATGATCATGAGAACAGTGAGGAATCATCCCAGAACTACACCTGAGGATCTTGTCAATGATCTCCAGGCAGCTGGGACCACAGTCACCAAGAAAACAATTGGTAACACACTACGCCGACATGGACTGAAATCCTGCAGTGCCCGCAAGGTCCCTCTGCTCAAGAAAGCACATGTCCAGGCCCATCTGAAGTCTGCCACTGAACATCTGAATGATGCAGAGGAGGACTGGTTGAAAGTGTTGTCGTGAGATGAGACCAAAATCCAGCTCTTTGGCATCAACTCAACTCGCCGTGTTTGGAGGAGGAGGAATGCTGCCTATGACCCCAAAAACACCATTCCAACTGTGAAACATGGTGGTGGAAACATTCTGCTTTGGGGCGTTTTTCTGCTAAGGGGACAGGACAACTGCACCGCATCAAAGGGACGATGGACGGGGCAATGTACCATCAAATCTTGGGTGAGAACCTTCTTCCCTCAGCCAGGGCATTAAAAATGGGTCATAGAAGGGTGTTCCAGCATGACAATGACCCAAAGCACACGGCCAAGGCAACAAAGGAGCGGCTCAAGAAGAAGCACATTAAGGTCCTGGAGTGGTCTAGCCAGTCTCCAGACCTTCATCCGATTGAAAATCTGTGGAGGGAGCTGAAAGTTCGAGTTGCCAAATGTCAGCCACCAAACCTTAATGACTTGGAGAAGATGTGCCAAGAGGAGTGGGCCAAAATCCCTCCTGAGATGTGTGCAAACCTGGGGGCCAACTCCAGGAAACGTCTGACCTCTGTGATTGCCAACAAGGGATTTGCCACCAAGTACTAAGTCATGTTTTGTGAAGGGGATCAAATCCTTCTTTCCCTCATGAACATGCAGATCAGTCATCATTTGTTAGACGCATTTCTGCTGAATTTGTTGTTGTATTCTGTCTCTCAGTGTTACACCGAACATTCCATTGTTAGACAGATCATTTCTTTGTGAGGGGCAAACATTCAAAATCAGCAGAGTATCAAATACTTATTTCCTTCACAGTATATATATATATATATATATATATATATATATATATACACTGCTCAAAAAAAATGAAAGGAAGAAGACTTTGAAAACCCATCAGATCTCAATGGGGAGGAATCTCCTGCTGGATCTCTATACTGACATGGACGGGGGGATGGGTGAGGAACGTAAGGATGCCCCATCGTTGGATGGAAATGAAAAGGATAGACTAACAGAGGACTAAATTCAAAAACACCCCGAAAATCAAAGTGAAGAAATGATACATCAGGCGAGTCCATTTTGCTGAAATGTCATTGCAGCAACTCAGAATGGTCCTCAGTAGTCTGTGTGGCCCCCACGTGCTTGTATGCATGCCTGACAACATCAGGGGGGGGGCTCCTAATGAGACCACGGATGGTGTCCTGGGGGATTTCCTCCCAGATCTGGACCAGAGTATCACTGAGCTCCTGGACAGTCTGAGGTGCAACCTGGAGGCGTTGGATAGACCAAAACATGACATCCCAGAAGTGTTCTATTGGATTTAGGTCAGGCAAGCATGTGGGCCATTCAATGGTATCAATTCCTTCATCCTCCAGGAACTGCCTGCATACTCTCACCACATGAGACCGGGCATTGTCATGCACCAGGAGGAACCCAGGACCCACTGCACCAGGAGGAACCCAGGGCCCACTGTACCAAGAGGAACCCAGGACCCACTGCACCAGGAGGAACCCAGGACACACTACACCAGGAGGAACCCAGGGCCCACTGCACCAGCAGGAACCCAGGACACACTACACCAGGAGGAACCCAGGACCCACTGCACCAGGAGGAACCCAGGACACACTACACCAGGAGGAACCCAGGACACACTGCACCAGGCGGAACCCAGGACCCACTGCACCAGCGTAGGGTCTGACAATTGGTCCAAGAATTTCATCCCGATACCTAATGGCAGTCAGGGTGCCAAGGTCTAGCCTGTAGAGGTCTGTGCGTCCCTCCATGGGACAGACCCTTTCACGTATGTCACATGTGCTCAGGGTGAACCTGCTCTCATCTGTGAAAAGCACAGGGGGCCAGTGGTAGACCTGCCAATTCTGGGGTTCAATGGCAAATGCCAATCCAGCTCTATGGTGCCGGGCAGTGAGCACAGGGCCCACTAGAGGATGTCAGGCCCTCAGGCCCCCCTCATGAAGACTGTTTCTGATTGTTTGGTCAGAGACATTCACACCAGTGGTCTGCTGGAGGTCATTTTGTAGGGCTCTGGCAGGGCTCATCCTGTTCCTCCTTGCACAAAGGAGCAGATACCGGTCTTGCTGATGGGTTAAGGACCTTCTATGGCCCTGTCCAGCTCTCCTAGAGGAACTGCCTGTCTCCTGGAATCTCCTCCATGCTCTTTAGACTGCTGAGACAAACAAGCCTTCTGGCAATGGCACGTATTGTTGTGCCATCCTGGAGGAGTTGGACTGCCTGTGTAGCCTCTGTAGGGTCCAGGTATGGCCTCATGCTACCAGTAGTGACACTGACCCCGGCCAAATGCAAAACTAGTGAAAAACAGTCAGAAAAGATGAGTAGGGAAAAAATGTCAGTGGCCTCCACCTGTAAAACCATTCCTGTTTTGGGGGTCGTCTCATTGTTGCCCATCTAGTGCACCTGTTAATTTCATGAATACCAAAGCATCTGAAACCGATGAACAACCCCCTCTGCGACTTACTTGACCAGATCAATATCCCAGGAGTTTCATCGACTTGATGCTAGACTCAGATTAAAAAGTATTCATTTAATTTTTTGACCAATATATACATATATACACACATATGCTTTTTTACAAAATAGGTGATAATGTACCTGATTTGGTCATATCAGCCTCCTGCAAAGTCCTGCACAGCAGCTTCCAAATGAAGTGGGAGGGGCAGCACAAGTATAAGGCTCTGCTGCAAAGAAGCAAGTTGATTGGAGGAAAGAAAAGAGAAGAGAGAAAAGAGAGGGGAGAGCAGAGAGAAGAGAAAAGAGAGAAGACAGAATAGAGAAGAAAGGAGAGGAGAGCGCAGAGAAAAGAGAAAAAGAGGTGAACGGATAGAGGAAAGGAGTGAGAAGACAGAGAAGACAAAAGAGGAGAGGGAAGAGAGAAGACAAGAGAGGAGAGGGAAGAGAGAAGACAAGAGAGGAGAGAGGACAGGAGAGAAGAGAAGGGAAAAGAGAAGAGAAAGGACAGAGAAAAGAACTGAGAAGAGAAATGAGAAAAGAGAGGAGATGGAGAGAGAAGAGAAGGGGGAGAGAAGCGAGAGCAGAGAGGAGAGAGGAGAAAGGACAGAGAAGTGAGGAGAGAGGAGTAAAGAGAAGGGAGAGAAAAGAAAAGAGGAGACGGGAGAGAGAGGACAGAGAAGAGAACAGAGAGGAGAAGGGAAAGAGGAAAGGGGACAGAGAGGAAAAGAGAGAGAGAGAGAAGAGAGCAGAGAGGAGAAGGGAAAGAGGAAAGGGGACAGAGAAGAAAAGAGAGGAAAAGGGAGAGAGAGGACAGAGAAGAGAGCAGAGAGAAGAGAGAGAAGAGAATGAAAGAAGAAAGGAGAGATGAGAAAAGAGAGATGGGAGAGAGGACAGAGAACAGAGGAGAAAGGAGAGAGAGGGGAAAAAAAAGGAGAGGAGGAGGGAGAGAGAAGAGAGGAGACAGAAGAGAGGAGAACAGAGAGAGGAGACCAGAAGAGAGGAGAATGGAGACAGCAGAACAGAGAGAGAACAGAGAGGAGACAGAAGAGAGGAGAACAGAAGAGAGGAGAACAGAAGAGAGGAGACAGAAGAATGGAGACAGATGAGAGGAGAACGGAGAGAGGAGAACAGAAGAGAGGAGAGCGGAGAGAGCAGAACAGAGAGAAGAGAACAGAAGAGAGGAGACCAGAGAGAGAGGAGACAGAAGAGAGGAGAACAGAAGAATGGAGACAGAAGAGAGGAGAACAGAAGAATGGAGACAGAAGAGAGGAGAACAGAAGAGAGGAGACAGAAGAGAGGAGACAGAAGAGAGGAGACAGAAGAGAGGAGACAGAAGAGAGGAGAACAGAAGAGAGGAGAACAGAAGAGAGGAGAACAGAAGAGAGGAGAACAGAAGAGAGGAGAACAGAAGAGAGGAGAACAGAAGAGAGGAGACCAGAAGAGAGGAGAACAGAAGAGAGGAGAACAGAAGAGAGGAGAACAGAAGAGAGGAGACAGAAGAGAGGAGAACAGAAGAGAGGAGAACAGAAGAGAGGAGACCAGAAGAGAGGAGACCAGAAGAGAGGAGACCAGAGAGAGAGGAGAACAGAGAGAGAGGAGAACACAAGAGAGGAGAACAGAGAGAGAGGAGAACAGAAGAGAGGAGAACAGAAGAGAGGAGACAGATGAGAGGAGTGATGGCCTAGTTTGTGTGCTGTGGATTGGGAGAGATGCACGGATCGCAGGTTTCCTGTGTTGCAGTGTGGGTTGGGGAATCCTGCGATCCGTGCTCGTTTCCTGCATCATGTTCAGTGCAGCTGGCGTCAATGTTAAGTTCATGACACCCCAAACGCAGGGTATAAACAGTGCATTTGCCCACACCGGATCGCATGGTACAAAAGTATCATGTGATCCGGTTGCAGTGAGCATGCACTACTTTTGTTGCGGTGCAGTGTGACTTGAGCTCATTCACAATGAATGGGCTTAAACCCCACCACACTGAATCGCATGCGATTCTTCGTGCTCCTGTGCAATTCATAGTGTGAACCGGGGCTGATCGTCCTACCACGGGCAGGGGGCGGGTCCTATTTTGAATGGGCTGCCAATGTGCTTCAACACGCTCTGTGGCACAATGCAGTCAGGTGAGAATGGGCCAGAACTTACCTTTCCTGCTGCCCTGCATATTACAGAAGTACTGTACAAGGACGTAGCACAGCCGCTGCTTCCACTGACATGAGAACAGGACGGGTAAGGAGCCCTGCTAGCATTTTTTACTTGTTATGAACTTTTAATGACGGGAGTAATAGGGATGCATCTAAACGCAGAATTTGGCGTGACACTGAAAACAATGAATGATTGATGATGAGATCGTCCACTCGGCACTTAGAGCACGTACTCCTCATTGTTGAGGTTCTGTCAATATGAATTATTTACAACGTACAATCAATACCACCATATGCAGACCCGTGTCCTTCTGCTGAAGAGGCTGAAAATTCCACTTTGCTGTTTTGTACTTTTTTTTTTATTAATGTAAAAGGAAAGCTCCTTGTCTGTCCCTTTTAGGTGCCCACATCTGTAGAACAACCAATCTTAAAGAGTTAAAAAAAACCCCAAAACTGCCTTTGCAGTCTGTAGGTAAAAGCAAACCGTGCAGCTTGGACTGAAGTTGGATCGGTGTAGGCCATTCACGTACCTCCTGAAGCCTGGCCAAAAAACTCCCACATATGGCATCATCCAGTCCTGCTTTGTTGCTAGGATGTTGCTAAGACACTCAAAAGGCATTACTGCTCACTCCCAGCATCAGAAGAACAAGCTCTCAAATGCCCGCACGTGTGTGGGCCATTACCTCCTTGTCGCAGAAACACTCAGAACTGCTGCAACGGGGGAGAGGCAGCACTCGTGAGGGGGTCTGAACTGTCTTAGCAACACCCTAGCAATAAGGCAGGGCAGAGCGATGTCATCTTTATTAGGTATGTGAATGGCCCATACCTAGAGAAAGGGTTTTATACAAGTTTAGTCGAAGCTGTTTGTTTTTATCACCAGGTGGCCTTTACTTGCATTGGCAGTTTTTGAGTAAAGACGAGGAGATAGTGGAGCACACACGTGCGGGGGTTTGAGAGCTGGTTCTTGTGATGCTGGGAGTGAGCAGTAATGCCTTTTGAGTGTCTTAGCAACGTCCTAGCCACAATTCAGGACTGGATGATGCCATCTTTAGGAGTTTTTTAGCCAGGCTCCAGGAGATACGTGAATGGCCTACACCTGTAGCAAGGACACTGTCCAACTTCAGGAGTGAGCAGTAATGCCTTTTGAGTGTCTTAGCAACGTCTTAGCAACAATTCAGGACTGGATGATGCCATCTTTGGGAGTTTTTTAGGCAGGCTTCAGGAGGTACATGAATGGCCTACACCTGTAGCAAGGACACTATCCAACTTCAGGAGTGAGCAGTAATGCCTGTTAGTGTCTTAGCAACGTCCTAGCAACAATTCAGGACTGGATGATGCCATATTTGGGAGTTTTTTAGCCAGGCTCCAGGAGATACGTGAATGGCCTACACCTGTAGCAAGGACACTGTCCAACTTCAGGAGTGAGCAGTAATGCCTTTTGAGTGTCTTAGCAACGTCTTAGCAACAATTCAGGACTGGATGATGCCATCTTTGGGAGTTTTTTAGGCAGGCTTCAGGAGGTACATGAATGGCCTACACCTGTAGCAAGGACACTGTCCAACTTCAGGAGCGAGCAGTAATGCCTTTTGAGTGTCTTAGCAACGTCCTAGCAACAATTCAGGACTGGATGATGCCATCTTTAGGAGTTTTTTAGCCAGGCTTCAGGAGGTACGTGAATGGCCTACACCTGTAGCAAGGACACTGTCCAACTTCAGGAGTGAGCAGTAATGCCTTTTGAGTGTCTTAGCAACGTCCTAGCAACAATTCAGGACTGGATGATGCCATCTTTAGGAGTTTTTTTAGCCAGGCTTCAGGAGGTACGTGAATTACATTACATTACATTACATTGAGTTTATATAGCGCCAAAGGGTTTGCTCAGCGCTGTACAATAGAGGGGGGGACAATACATGAAACATTACAGTAACTACAAACAGCACACGAGGGGTTATAGGGCCCTACTCTTTCGAGCTTACAGTCTAGGAGGGAGGGGGTAGTGGTACAGGAGGAAGTGGCTGTGGGGGATGGAGTGGTAGGAGGAATGAAGGAGAGCAGCAGTTAGGTGAGGGTGGGGTAGGCTTCCCTGAAGAGGTGGGTTTTCAGGGAGCGCCTGAAGGTGAGGAGGGAAGGTGACAGTCTGATGGATTGGGGTAGTGAGTTCCAGAGGATGGGGGAGGACCTGGAGAAGTCTTGCAGACGTGCGTGTGAGGAGGAGACCAGGAAGCAAGATAGAAGGAGGTCCTGTGAAGAGCGAAGGGTACGGGTAGGGTGGTACTTGGGAATCAGGTCGGTGAGGTAGTTAGGGGCAGTGTTGTGAATGGCTTTGTAGGTCAGAGTGAGTAGTTTGAATTTGATGCGTTGGGCGATAGGGAGCCAGTGGAGGGAGAGGCAGAGGGGGGTGGCAGAGGTGGAGCGGGTGGTGAGGTGGATGAGTCTAGCCGCTGAGTTGAGGATGGTCTGAAGCGGGGAGAGCCTGCACTGGTGAATGGCCTACACCTGTAGCAAGGACACTATCCAACTTCAGGAGTGAGCAGTAATGCCTGTTAGTGTCTTAGCAACGTCCTAGCAACAATTCAGGACTGGATGATGCCATCTTTGGGAGTTTTTTAGCCAGGCTCCAGGAGATACATGAATGGCCTACACCTGTAGCAAGGACACTATCCAACTTCAAGAGCGAGCAGTAATGCCTTTTGAGTGAACCAAGTTTTTCGATGGGTTGTTGTGGTTACCATCATGCCCTCTCCGACAGATAACTTCCCACCCCTACTATCGGAGATTCGTTTAGACAGATGTTGGCACTCGCAATCTTTTACTTGGTTTGGAAGAAACAACATATCTAAAACTAGAAAAGCTACAATTTCTGGGGAAATTGTGTGAAGTATTCTTGCCTCCACCAGTAGTCTACAACTGGAGTGGGCGGAGTAACTGGGTGGAGTGGGCGGAGTAACTGTTGTGTGGTTGGAGTGGCTGGAGTAACTGTGAAAAGGTTGGAGTGGGCAGAGTAACTGGGTGGAGTGGGCGGAGTAACTGGGTGGAGTGGGCGGAATAACTGTTGTGTGGTTGGAGTGGCTGGAGTAACTGTAAAAAGGTTGGAGTGGGCGGAGTAACTGGATGGAGTGGGCGGAGTAATGTTGTGTGGTTGGAGTGGCTGGAGTAACTGTGAAAAGGTTGGAGTGGGCAGAGTAACTGGGTGGAGTGGCTCGAGTAACTGTTGTGTGGTTGAAGTAACTGTGAAAAGGTTGGAGTGGGCGGAGTAACTGGGTGGAGTGGGCGGAGTAACTGTTGTGTGGTTGGAGTGGGTGGAGTAACTGTGAAAAGGTTGGAGTGTGCGGAGTAACTGGGTGGAGTGGCTGGAGTAACTGTTGTGTGGTTGGAGTGGCTGGAGTAACTGTGAAAAGGTTGGAGTGGGCAGAGTAACTGGGTGGAGTGGGCGGAGTAACTGTTGTGTGGTTGGAGTGGCTGGAGTAACTGTGAAAAGGTTGGAGTGGGCGGAGTAACTGGGTGGAGTGGGCGGAGTAACTGTTGTGTGGTTGGAGTGGCTGGAGTAACTGTGAAAAGGTTGGAGTGGGCGGAGTAACTGGGTGGAGTGGCTGGAGTAACTGTTGTGTGGTTGGAGTGGCTGGAGTAACTGTGAAAAGGTTGGAGTGGGCGGAGTAACTGGTTGGAGTGGCTGGAGTAACTGTGAAAAGGTTGGACTGGGCAGAGTAACTGTATGGAGTGGGTGGAGTAACTGTGTGGAGTGGGCGGAGTAACTGTGTGGAGTGTTTGGAGTAAAGATAGTAAACATTACACTAACCAATTGATTGATGAAATGTAAGCAGTGCGCATGGCAAGCTGGACAGAGTGAGAAATGCATTTCAACTTTGAATGATTTCTATAGCACATTTAATTGCGATGTTGTTGCCCAAAGTGCTTCACAGTTACATTAAAACACACATTTATAAACACATTCGCAGCATTATCACCTCAAATACTCTTTACTGTAGAAAACTTATTTCCAAACCTTTAACCAGAAGCCGGCCAAACTGTCACAAATTCAAAATTAGGTTTCAAATAGGGCAGAGAAGAGCGGTTAAAAACAAATTGCTCCAAATTGCTCACTTCATTGGTGTCTTCAAATGGTCGTAGTTTTAAAAACTATAAATCCTACAGCGAAGAGCTTTATATTGTGAGAATCACAAGACCCAGACCTACATTTTGATGCATAGTATGTCTCTGAAATATTACAAATGAAGGCAAAGGCGCAGTTTAGAAATTGCCCTTCAAATTTGAGGTGGCTAGAGTGGATTTTCAATGAATGTCAATGGGGGGCGTGCGTTGCAAACAAATGGTCATATTGTGAAAACTATCAGGACTATGGCTTAGCCATTTTTAGTGGCAGCAGGGATAGCTGAACGTTTTGATATAAGATTTGTGTAGATGGGGTCGAAAATGAGGGAGTGATGGCAGTTTAGAGATCATGTCCTGATTTTTCAGCTCACACTCTAGTTTTGAACATTCCGCCATTCATTCCTATGGGACCAATTTCACCACAAAAACACCGATATTTTGTGTACCATTCGGCGAAACGTTCCACAAAGTACCGTATTTTTCGCTCCATAAGATGCACTTTTTTTCCCCCAAAAAAGGAGGGAAAATGTCAGTGCGTCTTATGGAGCGAATATAGAGCGGCCGGTCCGGTATTTCCACCGCCGCCGTGTCAGAATACCGGACCGGCCGCTCAGCTCTGCAGTGGGACCTTACTGGTCCCTCTATCCAGCGGCGTGCTGTCTTCCCGGCTTCTGTAGTGTGGGCGCTCGGTGGACAGCCGGGTCCACAGTGCGCATGCGCAAGAAGCAGTGCTCTTTGTGAATGGTAAGGCGGTACCTGGGACACGACAGATCCCAGAAGCCGCCGGACCAATCACAAAGTGCAGCGCTTCTCGCGCATGCGCACTGGGCATCCGGCTGTCCGCCGAGCGCCCACACTACAGAAGCCGGGAAGACAACGCGCGGCGGGGTAGAGGAACAGGTAAGATAAAAAAAAAACTCTGCGGAAGTAAGAGCGGGTACCTGTCAAATTCAGGTACCCGCTCCCCCTCCCTCCCCAAAGGTCAGCAGTCATCTCCTGTATTGTCCGCAGTCTCTGGTCATCTCCTGTATTGTCCGCAGTCTCTGGTCATCTCCTGTATTGTCCGCAGTCTCTGGTCATCTCCTGTACTGTCCGCAGTCTCTGGTCATCTCCTGTACTGTCCGCAGTCTCTGGTCATCCCCTGTACTGTGTCCGCAGTCTCTGGTCATCCCCTGTACTGTGTCCGCAGTCTCTGGTCATCTCCTGTACTGTCCGCAGTCTCTGGTCATCTCCTGTACTGTCCGCAGTCTCTGGTCATCTCCTGTACTGTCCGCAGTCTCTGGTCATCCCCTGTACTGTCCGCAGTCTCTGGTCATCCCCTGTACTGTCCACAGTCTCTGGTCATCCCCTGTACTGTGTCCGCAGTCTCTGGTCATCTCCTGTACTGTGTCCGCAGTCTCTGGTCATCTCCTGTACTCTGTCCGCAGTCTCTGGTCATCTCCTGTACTGTCCGCAGTCTCTGGTCATCTCCTGTACTGTCCGCAGTCTCTGGTCATCTCCTGTACTATGTCTGCAGTCTCTGGTCATCTCCTGTACTGTGTCCGCAGTCTCTGGTCATCTCCTGTACTGTCCGCAGTCTCTGGTCATCTCCTGTACTGTGTCTGCAGTCTCTGGTCATCTCCTGTACTGTGTCTGCAGTCTCTGGTCATCTCCTGTACCGTGACCGCAGTCTCTGGTCATCTCCTGTATTGTCCGCAGTCTCTGGTCATCTCCTGTACTGTGTCCGCAGTCTCTGGTCATCCCCTGTACTGTCCGCAGTCTCTGGTCATCTCATCTACTATGTTTGCAGTCCATTAGTTCAGAATTTTTTTTTCCTGTTTTCTGCCTCTAAAACCTAGGGTGCGTCTTATGGAGCGAAAAATACGGTAATAGCGCACCAATCGGGAACAATCCGCACGTTTCAGTATATTACTGTCTATGTAGTGTAAGAACTGTGGGAGGAGTTAGGGGGGTAAATTTGGCTATAATAATAAGAATCTCTATGTGAGATAACAGGAAGTGGTCGCCATGCAGGAACACTTAGTAAATATTCTCCCTCGGCTCTTCTACAAACCCTTCCAGTCCATGTCCCTAGGGTCTTTCTCAGCTCCGTCTAGGTGGAGTTCATTAACTTCCTTTGGTCTTAGGGAGCCAGGAGGATGTCTTATCGAATACGGTGTCTCCTGAAGATGTGGGGTGAATAGCACCTTAAACAGCACCAGGCAGTGCACATGAGCAGTCCTTGATTGGATCAAACATGGTGCCTTCAAACGTTGGGTGGGTTTGGAGCAGGAAATGGCTTTTCTCCCCTTACCAACTCTATTGTGGAAATTCTCAACTCTCCCTTCTGAAGTTAAGGTGCATCCATTCATAAGTACCATGCTGGTGGTAGTAACAAAAATGGGGGTGCCTCTAATCTTCTTCTGGCTTATCGGGGATGTCTCCAATTGTTGGCTTTTCTGGAATCACTCCGAGTCTCTCGGATCCACATTTCTGGCCATTCTTGACCTCAAATCAATTCCGGCTTCAGAATTTTTTGGAAGGAAATAGATGGAGAGCACAGATATCCAATCAATGGGAACACCCCCACCACCCCACCCCCTGCTCCATATTAACCACTTCCTTTTCCGGACACTTTTACCCCCTTCTTGTCCAGGGCAATTTTCAGCTTTCAGCGCTATCACACTTTGAATGACAATTGCGCGGTCATGCAACACTGTACCCATAGGAATTTTTTACCATTTTTTTGATACAGATAAAGCTTTATTTTTATGGTATTTATTCACCGCTGGGATTTTAATTTTTTTTTGCTATATAAATGAAAAAGTCCAAAAATTTTGAAAAAAGTGTTTTTCTTATAAAATTTTGAAAATAATATTTCATCATAAATCTTGGCCAAAATTTATTCCGTTATCTTTTTAGTAAAAAAAAAAAAATACGCCAAATTAGTTATAACCAAAAATTATAATTTTTAAACATTTTTTTTTTACATTTTTATTTTATTTTTTTATATTATTATTTTTTTTTTTTTTTACACATACCGTCACCCTAGAAGTACAGTGTCACCATTTGATCGACTGCGCAGTTTTTATTTTTGCGCTATAAACAAAAAAAAGACTGACAATTTTGAAAAAAAACAAAAAAAACCATATGTTTGACTTTTTGCTATAAAACATGTTCAGTAAAAAAAAACAAAATTTAAAATCAAATTTTGTTATAAATTTATGCCAAAATGTATTTTGTTCTGTGTCTTTGCTAAAAAAAAATCCCAATACCTGTAAATTAATTTATGTGAAAGTGGGCAGCAGACTGGCTAAATGGTTAGCACTTCCGCCTGGCAGTACTCGGGTCATTGGTTCGAATCCCAACCACGGAACCACCTGCCTGGAGTTTGCATGTTCTCCCTGTGCCTGTGTGGGTACTCCGGTTTTCTCCCACACTCCAAAGACATGCTGGTAGGTGAATTGGCTCCTGTCTAAATTGGCCCTAATATGTGTATGTATGGATGTGAGTTAGGGACCTTAGATTGTATGCCCCTTGAGGGTCAGGGACTGATGTGAATGTACAATATATATGTAAAGCGCTGCGTAAATTGACGGAGCTATATAAGTACCTGAAATAAATAAAAAATAAAAATAAAAGTTATAGCGTCTACAAATGGCATTTTTTTAATACTAGTAATGGCAGTGATCAGCGACTTATAGTAGGGCTGCGGCAGCCATTCTGACACTGGGGGGGGAACTGACTAACTGTCACTGACATCCCCAGTGACACCAATACAGTGATCAGTACTAATAAAAAGCACTGACACTGTACTAATGACACTGGGCAGGAAGGGGTTAACATCTGGGGAGATCAAAGGGTTGTGTGCTGTGTGTGTTTCACATTACGTGCTGCTTTCCTATGTAAGCATGCTGCTTTGTATTGCTCTGCTATGCTGACAGGGGAGAGACCTGTATTGTTTACATACAGACCTCTCCCCTGTCAGTGTTCCTCGGCGATCGCCGGGTGCTGGCGGGGACTCTCCGGCCGGGACCCGGTGATCGACAGCTGTAGCTGCCATTTGCGGAGCAGGTAGGGTGGCCACACGCACCCCCTACAACAGAAATGCAAAATCACCTATATACATGATTTTGCACAGCCCTGCCTCCATGTAGCAGTAGTTCTGCTAAAGGGTGGTCGGGAAGTGGTTAAAACAAAAACAATTTATATATATATATATATATTTATTTAAAAAATGAATCATTCTACAGATGTGAGCACATAAATGGGTGCATTTACAGGACGTTCCTGCAGAAATACACAAAGCTCAGCTAGATTTACAAGGAATACACATGGCTCCTGTATTCCGACAATGTCTGCTGATCCCGGAGACTCCCGCCTTCAAAACCTTTTAGTTTCTTTGCAACATCCCATTCTCAGCAAAATTTCCGGTGCACTTTAGTTTGCTATAAATATACACAACTGAGACCGAGCTAAAGTCAGCAGCAACACTGAAGGATTAGACGGATGGTGTGGAGCACACAGTGGTGAGTCCACTTACCTCCCTTCCGCACGGAGCCTGTCCCGGAGGAAAATTTCACAAACAGCTAAAAATCTGATAATAAGGAAGAAAACATGCGGTTTGCCAGTCGGTTTACTGGAAATATCCCCCATTGATGATGGTGGTTTTTCAATGATCAGAGAAAGCCAGCAACTCACCTGCCACATAGGGGCCCAGGGGCATCTGGTTATAATTGACTATACTGCCTGGACCTGGTCCTCGGAAGCTGGGACCAAAATTATTGTTGTACATCTGTGTGGAGCCAAAGGTCCCCTGGGGAAAAACAAAAAAAGGAGGAGTCAAACAGACGGACTTACGGATTAAATCATTAAAGTGGAAACAAACTCATTCAATCAATACAAACTATTTTAATCCTTGCTTTGAATATTAACCCCTTCATGCCGGCGCTTCCCGGCCCTTTAAGGGTTCCAGAAGTCGGGAGGCGGAGCGGGGTTTAGTGGTCACATGATCGGGAAAGGTCCCAATCGAAAGAGGAGATCGGGACCTTTCCGTGAGTACCGTACATGTGTGCTGGGAGCGGGCAGGGTGCGCGCTCTCGGCACATACGTCCTTTTTAAATAGAACGCAAATGTGCGGCCACTCGGAATCTAGGCCCAGACGCAGGGAGGCCGCGCATTTGTGTGCGGCCGGCGTGAAAGGTTAAAAATGAATTAACCACTTCAGCTCTGGAAGATGACCAGGCCATTTTTTTGCTGAGCTACTTTAGGTGGTGATTGTGCGGTCATGCAACTCCCCCGTTAGATTGTAAGCTCCCAGGATCAGGGCCCTCCTAACCCTCCTGTATTGAACTGTATTGTTGCTGTATTGTCTCCCGTTATATTGTAAAGCGCTGAGCAAAGTGTTGGCGCCATAAATCCTGTATAATAATAACTCTGTACTTAAACAGATAATTTTTTTTCCAGACAATATTCTTTTGTTGGTATTTGATCATCACTTTTTTTTGAGATATAAAAAAAAAGATCAAAATTAAAAAAATAAATAAATAAAAAAAAAAAAAAAAATATATATATATATATATATATACAGTTGTGGCCAAAATTATTCAACCCCCACTGAAATTGAGTGTTTTGGCCAGTTTGACATTGCTTTTGATCATTCAGTCATCTTGCTTACATTTACATTAAAGAGGCACTTGTAGGTCAGACAAATATAACATAACAGTTATAATGAAATAACCACAAATGTCTTTTCTGTGCTCACAGCATTATCAGTTTTATTCAACCCCCAAGTGACATTCAATCTTAGTACTTAGTACAGCATCCTTTTACAGTTATAACAGCTTTTAAACGTGAAGCATAGCTTGACACAAGTGTCTTGCAGCGATCTACGGGTATCTTCGCCCATTCTTCATGGGCAAAGGCCTCCAGTTCAGTCACATTCTTAGGCTTGCGCACTGCAACTGCTTTCTTTAAGTCCCACCAGAGGTTCTCAATCGGATTTAAGTCTGGTGACTGCGATGGCCACTCCAAAATGTTCCAGCCTTTCCTCTGCAACCATGCTCTAGTGGACTTGGAGGTATGCTTGGGATCATTGTCCTGTTGAAAGGTCCAACGTCTCCCAAGCCTCAGGTGTGTGACGGACTGCATCACGTTTCCATCCAATATCTCCTGGTACTGAAGAGAATTCATGGTACCTTGCACACGCTGAAGCTTCCCTGTACCTGCAGAAGCAAAACAGCCCCAAAGCATGATTGACCCTCCACCATGCTTCACAGTAGGCAAGGTGTTCTTTTCATCATAGGCCTTGTTCTTCCTCCTCCAAACATAGCGTTGATCCATGGGCCCAAACAGTTCTAATTTTGTTTCATCAGTCCACAGAACACTATCCCACAACTTTTGTGGTTTGTCCACATGGCTTTTGGCATACTGCAGTCGACTCTTCTTATTCTTTGGAGACAGCAAGGGGGTACGCCTGGGAGTTCTGGCACGGAGGCCTTCATTACGCAGTGTGCGTCTTATTGTCTGGGCTGAAACTTCTGTACCCACATCTGACAAATCTTTTCTCAGTTCCTCAGCAGTCACACGGGGACTTCTCTCCACTCTACGCTTCAGGTAGCGCACAGCAGTCGAAGTCAGCATCTTCTTTCTGCCACGACCAGGTAGCGTTTCAACAGTGCCCTTTGCCTTGAATTTGCGAATGATGCTTCCTAAGGTGTCTCTTGGTATGTTTAACATCTTTGCAATCTTCTTATAGCCATTGCCCTTCCTGTGAAGAGAAATCACCTCTTCTCTTGTCTTCCTGGACCATTCTCTTGCCTTCACCATGTTTGTAACCACACCAGTAAATGTCTAGAAGGAGCTGAGTATCACAGTCATTTTAAAGCTGCCTAATTGGTGCTTATTATGCTTGATTGCTGCTCGGTGACATCCACAGGTGTTTTCAATACCTGATGGAAAGCACCTGTATGAACCTCTGTTCTTCAGAGTGGTAGTCTTTAAGGGGTTGAATAATTGTGGCAATGAAGAAACCACATAAGAACCATTTACTACTGTATTACATAAACAATTGATGTCATTTTAGTTGCATTTGGGTAGTTACAACGTCCTTGTAGGATTTGATTCTGAATACAATTCCAAATGTACACTATAGTCCCTAAACCCCTTTACAGCATTGGGGGTTGAATAATTTTGGCCACAACTGTATACACATACACACTTTCTGCTATATAACATCCAATACAAAAAAAAAACCACATTTCTTCATGAATTTTGCCCCAAATTTTTTCTGCTCCATGACTTTGATTAAAAAAAAAAAATTCCAAAAGGTGTACAGGCGTACCTCAGTTTACAAACGCCTCGGTTAATGTAATTTTTGGTTTATGAATGAAAATCCATTGAAAATAATGCCTCGGTTTACTCATTTTTTGGCGAACGGATCAATTGGTTTTCAATGCATTTACGATTTTTTTTTTTATCATGTCCCTGTACAGTACCTCTAGTAACCACAGCAGAAAAAGGTGAAGGTGGTCATCACAGTCTCCTGACCTTCAATATCATCGAGCCGCTCTGGGCAAATCTCAAACACGCGACTCACGCAAGACGACCCAAGACTTTGCATGACCTGGAGGCATTTTGCTGAGACGAATGGGCGGCTCTACCACCTGCAGGAATTTGGGGGCCTCATAGACAACTATTACAGAAGACTGACCTCTGTCATTGATGCTAAAGGAGGTGATACACAGGATTAAAAACTAAGGGGTGCAGACCATAGGAGACACAAGAAATGGGTTCTGCCGGCTCACTCGTGTGTTCTTTGAAAATTATCCATCCTGTATATTACCAATTCTCCAAGGGGGGGGCAAACTTTTGAGCACAACTGTATATAATTGTTCTGATGGACCGATCAAAGTTGGCGTTTTGTCGTAGCGCATCATTGTCCGTTTGCAGTGCTTTAGACTTCACTCACACCTCATCATGGCTGTGATTTCCACCAAAACGCAATTGTCATAAGGCGGAATAAAGACACCTTCAACCACTTGCCAACTGTGCTATAGCCAAATGACGTCTACAGTGCGGGTGTCCAGTTCTGGGAGGGTGTCATATGAAGTCCTAACAGAACGCGCTCGGCGGCGTGCCCCCGGTGATCTCTGTGAACGCCATGTCCTACGGACACAGCAGATCACCGAGAAAATACAGTTGCCGGTTATCGGCTGCACTTTCCTCACTCTGCCATAACGTGAGGAAAGTACTGCCGATAACCGGCAATTGTCAGAGCAGATCGGCACTGTTCATCAGGGCACTGATAATCAGTGCCCAGAAGTGCCACCCAGCAGTGCCTCCCACCAGTGCCCATCAATGCCGCCCAGCAGTGTCACCCATCAATGCCACTCATTAGTGTCGCCAGTCAGTGCTGTCAGTCAGTGCCTCCAGTCAGCGCCGCCTATCAGTATCACCCATCAGTGCTGCATATCAATGCAACATCATCAGTGCCTCCTCATCAATGCCCACCAGTGCCACCTCATCAGTGTAGTCTATCAGTGCCCATAATTGCTGCATATCAGTGCAGCATCATCAGTGCCTCCTCATCAATGCCCACCAGTGCCACCTCATCAGTGTAGTCTATCAGTGCCCATAATTGCTGCATATCAGTGCCTCCTCATTAATGCCCAGGAGTGCCGCCTCATCAGTGTAGTCTATCAGTGCCCATCATTGCTGCATATCAGTTGAGCATCAGTGTCTCCTCATTAATGCCCACCAGTGCCACCTCATCAGAGTAGCCTATCAGTGCCCATCAGTGCTGCCTATCCGTGCCACCTCATCAGTGCCCATCAGTGCTGCCTATCAGTGCTCATCAGTGCTGCCTCATTAACGCACATCAGTGAAGGAGAAAAATTACCTGTTTGCAAAATTTTATAATAGAAACAAAGAAAAACTTCTTTTTTTTTCAAATTGTTTGTTCTATCTTTATAGTGCCAAAAAAAAAAACAACCAGCGGCAGTTAAATACCACCAAAAGAAAGCTCTATTTGTGTGAAAAAAAATGATAAAAAATTCATATGGGTCGCATGACCGCGCAATTGTCATTCAAAGTGTGATAGCGCTGAAAGCTGAAAATTGGCCTGGACAGAAAGGGGGTAAAAGTGCCTGGTAGGCGAGGGGTTAAACTCTGTATTGAAAATGCATAAGTGCTAAAGCCTTCAAGAGGAGTCCCAGGTATGGATATTTTATACACTGTTACATTTGTCCAGCTTGGACCAATGCCTGGCTGATGCCCTTGGAAGCTGGAAGCACCGCTACTACAGTGATCTCCACAAGGGGCATTATGAACACGGCAGGTCAGCCACTTGGCAAGGTCGCCATTGAGAGAATGGTTCACATTTTCTGAATGAATGCAAAGCGTTCTCTGATTGGATAAGGTGGAGAGCGTGACATCACCAGCCCACCTCATCCAATCAGAGAACGATTTGCATTCATTAAGGAAATGCGAACCATTCTCTCAATGGAGCTCGTGTCAAGTGGCCAACCTGCCGTGTTCATATTGCAACAGGGTAGACACTTCGCAGGGGCCCCGGAAGTTAGTGGCCGACCTACTGTGTTCACAATGCAGCTGCTTAGCATGGGACCCAGAAGCAAGCCGAGATCGCTGTAGTAGTAATGTAGCAGCGGTGTCTACATCAGTTTCCAGGGACAACAGCCAAGTATGGCATATACTGTACACAGAAGACAGACCAAGGTAACTATGTATCCATACCTTCAATTCATCTTTTAGCGATTGATCCATACAGTTTTAGATTTGGGTAGTTCTAACCTGAACTGTGGCTTCTCCTCCTCGGTTGGTCAGCCGGCTGAGAATACTTCGCTCGGACATCTGTAGACGGGCTGCCACCGGGGGTATCCGGGACAGCATGGAGGGCAAACGGGTCACATCGGCCTTCATGTCACTCAGCAGCTCTTCCAGCTGATTCAGCACTGTCCACAGGGTACAAACAAAACAAATGACACCATCACATAAAGGGCTCTCTCTTTCCAAGTCACACCTTGTCTCCGCCCCCTACCCACCTCCGAGCACTGTTCCTGGTCTCCGCCCCCTACCCACCTCCGAGCACTGGTCCTTGGTTCCACCCACCTCAGAGCACTGTTCCTTGGTTCCACCCCCTACCCACCTCTCAGCACTGTTCCTTGATTCTACCCACCTCCGAGCACTGTTCCTTGGTTCTACCCACCTCCGAGCACTGTTCCTTGGTTCTACCCACCTCCGAGCACTGTTCCTTGGTTCTACCCACCTCTCAGCACTGTTCCTTGATTCTACCCACCTCCGAGCACTGTTCCTTGGTTCTACCCACCTCTGAGCACTGTTCCTTTGTTCTGCCCACCTCCGAGCACTGTTCCTTGGTCCCCCCCCCCCCTAACCACCTCCGTGCACTGTTCCTTGGTTCCACCCCCTACCCACCTCTCAGCACTGTTCCTTGGTTCTGCCCACCTCCGAGCACTGTTCCTTGGTTCTACCCACCTCCGAGCACTGTTCCTTGGTTTTACCCACCTCCGAGCACTGTTCCTTGGTTCTACCCACCTCCGAGCACTGTTCCTTGGTTCTACCCACCTCCGAGCACTGTTCCTTGGTTCTACCCACCTCCGAGCACTGTTCCTTGGTTCTACCCACCTCTGAACACTTTTCCTTGGTTTTACTCACCTCCGAGCACTGTTCCTTGGTTCTACCCACCTCCGAGCACTGTTCCTTGGTACTACCTACCTTCGAGCACTGTTCCTTGGTTCCACCCACTACCCACCTCCAAGCACTTTTCCTTGGTTTTACCCACCTCCGAGCACTGTTCCTTGGTTCTACCCACCTTCGAGCACTGTTCCTTGGTTCCACCCCCCTACCCACCTCCGAGCACTGTTCCTTGGTTCCACCCCCTACCCACCTCCGAGCACTGTTCCTTGGTTCCACCCCCCCTACCCACATCCGAGCACTGTTCCTTGGTTCCACCCCCTACCCACCTCCGAGCACTGTTCCTTGGTTCCACCCCCCCTACCCACATCCGAGCACTGTTCCTTGGTTCCACCCCCCTACCCACCTCCGAGCAAACTTCCTTGGTTCCACCCCCCTACCCACCTCCGAGCACTGTTCCTTGGTTCCACCCCCCTACCCACCTCCGAGCACTGTTCCTTGGTTCCACCCCCCTACCCACCTCCGAGCACTGTTCCTTGGTTCCATCCCCTCCTAGTACCTTAGAGAATACACAACCAAGTATCACTTTCTGTTGATAAGTAATTTGTATTGAATTTGTAACGATAACAAGAAAAGAAGTAAAATAGATCCCCTGCCGCCACCAACAATAGACTCTTTCCCCCAGCAACAACAGATCTCCCCTCATCCAGCACCAATAGACCCTCCAACAATCAGCAATAATAGACCTCTCTCTCAACAGTAGATCCATCTCATCAATTGACCCCCCTAGTAACAATAGATCCCACACCAACATCAATAGACCTTCCCAGCACAAAATGTTAAGTGTCACCAACCTTTGTGTAGGACGGCATTCGCAGGTTTGTTCCCTGCCAGAGACTCTTTGGAGAGATGCTGATGGCTCTCAGCAAGGCACTCCACTTCGGCCAGTCGGGCATTCAGTGCCATGGCTGGGTGGTTGGGGTCCTGCGTCATATTGAGATAGGCGGCTCTTCGCAGCTGTTCTTCAATTACAAGTGCTTGTTCCAGAAGCTACGGAAAACACAAACGTTCCATTACATCAACACAGAGGAAGCCCTGCTAAAAACGATCATATCTACAACTTACTAAATAATAGTGTGATGGTCGGTGGGAAGAATGTCCCTTACATTGGTGGTCAGTGGGAAGAATGTCCCTTACATTGGGGGTCGGTGGGAAGAATGTCCCTTACATTGGGGGTCAGTGGGAAGAATGTCCCTTACATTGGGGGTCAGTGGGAAGAATGTCCCTTACATTGGTGGTCAGTGGGAAGAATGTCCCTTACATTGGGGGTCAGTGGGAAGAATGTCCCTTACATTGGGGGTCAGTGGGAAGAATGTACCTTACATTGGGGGTCAGTGGGAAGAATGTCCCTTACATTGGTGGTCAGTGGGAAGAATGTCCCTTACGTTGGGGGTCAGTGGGAAGAATGTCCCTTACATTGGGGGTCAGTGGGAAGAATGTCCCTTACATTGGTGGTCAGTGGGAAGAATGTCCCTTACATTGGTGATCAGTGGGAAGAATGTCCCTTACATTGGTGATCAGTGGGAAGAATGTCCCTTACGTTGGGGATCAGTGGGAAGAATGTCCCTTACATTGGGGGTCAGTGGGAAGAATGTCCCTTACATTGGGGGTCAGTGGGAAGAATGTCCCTTACATTGGTGATCAGTGGGAAGAATGTCCCTTACATTGGTGATCAGTGGGAAGAATGTCCCTTACATTGGGGGTCAGTGGGAAGAATGTCCCTTACATTGGGGGTCAGTGGGAAGAATGTCCCTTACATTGGTGATCAGTGGGAAGAATGTCCCTTACATTGGGGGTCGGTGGGAAGAATGTCCCTTACATTGGGGGTCGGTGGGAAGAATGTCCCTTACATTGGTGGTCAGTGGGAAGAATGTCCCTAACATTGGGGATCAGTGGGAAGAATGTCCCTTACATTGGGGGTCAGTGGGAAGAATGTCCCTTACATTGGTGGTCAGTGGGAAGAATGTCCCTTACATTGGGGATCAGTGGGAAGAATGTCCCTTACATTGGGGGTCAGTGGGAAGAATGTCCCTTACATTGGTGGTCAGTAGGAAGAATGTCCCTTACATTGGGGGGTCAGTGGGAAGAATGTCCCTTACATTGGGGGTCAGTGGGAGGAATGTCCCTTACATTGGGGGTCAGTGGGAAGAATGTCCCTTACAGTGGTGATCAGTGGGAAGAATGTCCCTTACATTGGGGGTCAGTGGGAAGAATGTCCCTTACATTGGGGGTCAGTGGGAAGAATGTTCCTTACATTGGTGGTCAGTGGGAAGAATGTCCTTACATTGGTGATCTAGTGGGAAGAATGTCCCTTACATTGGTGATCAGTGGGAAGGATGTCCCTTACATTGGTGGTCAGTGGAAAGAATGTCCCTTACATTGGTGATCAGTGGGAAGAATGTCCCTTACATTGGTGATCAGTGGGAAGAATGTCCCTTACATTGGTGGTCAGTGGAAAGAATGTCCCTTACATTGGTGGTCAGTGGAAAGAATGTCCCTTACATTGGTGGTCAGTGGGAAGAATGTCCCTTACATTGGGGGTCAGTGGGAAGAATGTCCCTTACATTGGTGGTCAGTGGGAAGAATGTCCCTTACATTGGGGATCAGTGGGAAGAATGTCCCTTACATTGGGGGTCAGTGGGAAGATCATCCCTTACATTGGGGGGTCAGTGGAAAGAATCCTCCTTACATTGGGGGTCAGTGGGAAGAATGTCCCTTACATTGGGGGGTCAATGGGAAGAATGTCCCTTACATTGGGGGTCAGTGGGAAGATCGTCCCTTACATTGGGGGGTCAGTGGGAAGAATGCTCCTTACATTGGGGGTCAGTGGGAAGAATGTCCCTTACATTGGGGGTCAGTGGGAAGAATGTCCCTGACATTGGGGGTCAGTGGGAAGAATGTCCCTTACATTGGTGGTCAGTAGGAAGAATGTCCCTTACATTGGGGGGTCAGTGGGAAGAATGTCACTTACATTGGGGGTCAGTGGGAGGAATGTCCCTTACATTGGGGGTCAGTGGGAAGAATGTCCCTTACATTGGGGGGTCAGTGGGAAGAATGTCCCTTACATTGGGGGTCAGTGGGAAGAATGTCCATTACATTGGTGGTCAGTGGGAAGAATGTCCCTTACATTGGGGGTCAGTGGGAAGAATGTCCCTTACATTGGGGATCAGTGGGAAGAATATCCATTACATTGGGGGTCAGTGGGAAGAATGTCCCTTACATTGGGGGCCAGTGGGAAGAATGTCCCTTACATTGGGGGTCAGTGGGAGGAATGTCCCTTACATTGGGGGTCAGTGGGAAGAATGTCCCTTACATTGGTGATCAGTGGGAAGAATGTCCCTTACATTGGTGGTCAGTGGGAAGAATGTCCCTTACATTGGGGGTCAGTGGGAAGAATGTCCTTTACATTGGAGGTCAGTGGGAAGAATGTCCCTTACATTGGTGATCAGTGGGAAGAATGTCCCTTACATTGGGGGGTCAGTGGGAAGAATATCCCTTACATTGGGGGTCACTGGGAGGAATGTCCCTTACATTGGGGGTCAGTGGGAAGAATGTCCCTTACATTGGGGATCAGTGGGAAGAATGTCCCTTACATTGGGGATCAGTGGGAAGAATATCCATTACATTGGGGGTCAGTGGGAAGAATGTCCCTTACATTGGGGGTCAGTGGGAAGAATGTCCCTTACATTGGGGGTCAGTGGGAAGAATGTCCCTTACATTGGGGGTCAGTGGGAAGAATGTCCCTTACATTGGGGGTCAGTGGGAAGAATGTCCCTTACATTGGTGATCAGTGGGAGGAATGTCCCTAACATTGGTGATCAGTGGGAAGAATGTCCCTTACATTGGTGATCAGTGGGAAGAATGTCCCTTACATTGGGGGTCAGTGGGAAGAATGTCCCTTACATTGGTGGTCAGTGGGAAGAATGTCCCTTACATTGGAGGTCAGTGGGAAGAATGCTCCTTACATTGGTGATCAGTGGGAAGAATGTCCCTTACATTGGTGATCAGTGGGAAGAATGCCCCTTACATTGGGGGTCAGTGGGAAGAATGTCCCTTACATTGGTGGTCAGTGGGAAGAATGTCCCTTACATTGGTGGTCAGTGGGAAGAATGTCCCTTACATTGGTGGTCAGTGGGAAGAATGTCCCTTACATTGGTGATCAGTGGGAAGAATGTCCCTTACATTGGTGGTCAGTGGGAAGAATGTCCCTTACATTGGGGGTCAGTAGGAAGAATGTCCCTTACATTGGGGGGTCAGTGGGAAGAATGTCCCTTACATTGGGGGTCAGTGGGAAGAATGTCCCTTACATTGGTGATCAGTGGGAAGAATGTCCCTTACATTGGGGGTCGGTGGGAAGAATGTCCCTTACATTGGGGGTCAGTGGGAAGAATGTCCCTTACATTGGTGGTCAGTGGGAAGAATGTCCCTTACATTGGGCGTCAGTGGGAAGAATGTCCCTTACATTGGTGGTCAGTGGGAAGAATGTCCCTTACATTGGGGGTCAGTGGGAAGAATGTCCCTTACATTGGTGGTCAGTGGGAAGAATGTCCCTTACATTGGGGGTCAGTGGGAAGAATGTCCCTTACATTGGTGGTCAGTGGGAAGAATGTCCCTTACATTTGGGATCAGTGGGAAGAATATCCATTACATTGGGGGTCAGTGGGAAGAATGTCCCTTACATTGGTGGTCAGTGGGAAGAATGTCCCTTACATTGGTGGTCAGTGGGAAGAATGTCCCTTACATTGTGGGGTCAGTGGGAAGAATGTCCCTTACATTGGGGGTCAGTAGGAAGAATGTCCCTTACATTGGTGATCAGTGGGAAGAATGTCCCTTACATTGGGGGGTCAGTGGGAAGAATGTCCCTTACATTGTGGGTCACTGGGAGGAATGTCCCTTACATTGGGGGTCAGTGGGAAGAATGTCCCTTACATTGGGGGGTCAGTGGGAAGAATGTCCCTTACATTGGGGGTCAGTGGGAAGAATGTCCCTTACATTGGTGGTCAGTGGGAAGAATGTCCCTTACATTGGGGGTCAGTGGGAAGAATGTCCCTTACATTGGTGGTCAGTGGGAAGAATGTCCCTTACATTGGGGGTCAGTGGGAAGAATGTCCCTTACATTGGGGATCAGTGGGAAGAATGTCCCTTACATTGCGGATCAGTGGGAAGAATATCCATTACATTGGGGGTCAGTGGGAAGAATGTCCCTTACATTGGGGGTCAGTGGGAAGAATGTCCCTAACATTGGTGATCAGTGGGAAGAATGTCCTTTACATTGGTGATCAGTGGGAAGAATGTCCCTTACATTGGTGGTCAGTGGGAAGAATGCCCCTTACATTGGTGATCAGTGGGAAGAATGTCCCTTACATTGGTGGTCAGTAGGAAGAATGTCCCTTACATTGGTGGTCAGTAGGAAGAATGTCCCTTACATTGGTGGTCAGTGGGAAGAATGTCCCTTACATTGGTGGTCAGTGGGAAGAATGTCCCTTACATTGGTGATCAGTGGGAAGAATGTCCCTTACATTGGTGGTCAGTGGGAAGAATGTCCCTTACATTGCGGGGTCAGTGGGAAGAATGTCCCTTACATTGGGGGTCAGTAGGAAGAATGTCCCTTACATTGGGGGGTCAGTGGGAAGAATGTCCCTTACATTGGGGGTCAGTGGGAAGAATGTCCCTTACATTGGTGATCAGTGGGAAGAATGTCCCTTACATTGGTGGTGAGTGGAAAGAATGTCCCTTACATTGGAGGTCAGTGGGAAGAATGTCCCTTACATTGGTGGTCAGTGGAAAGAATGTCCCTTACATTGGTGGTCAGTGGAAAGAATGTCCCTTACATTGGTGGTCAGTGGGAAGAATGTCCCTTACATTGGGGGTCAGTGGGAAGAATGTCCCTTACATTGGTGGTCAGTGGGAAGAATGTCCCTTACATTGGGGGTCAGTGGGAAGAATGTCCCTTACATTGGTGGTCAGTGGGAAGAATGTCCCTTACATTTGGGATCAGTGGGAAGAATATCCATTACATTGGGGGTCAGTGGGAAGAATGTCCCTTACATTGGGGGTCAGTGGGAAGAATGTCCCTTACATTGGGGGGTCAATGGGAAGAATGTCCCTTACATTGGGGGTCAGTGGGAAGAATGTCCCTTACATTGGGGGTCAGTGGGAAGATCATCCCTTACATTGGGGGGTCAGTGGGAAGAATGCTCCTTACATTGGGGGTCAGTGGGAAGAATGTCCCTTACATTGGGGGGTCAATGGGAAGAATGCTCCTTACTTTGGGGGTCAGTGGGAAGAATGTCCCTTACATTGGGGGGTCAATGGGAAGAATGTCCCTTACATTAAGGGTCAGTGGGAAGATCGGCCCTTACATTGGGGGGTCAGTGGGAAGAATGCTCCTTACATTGGGGGTCAGTGGGAAGAATGTCCCTTACATTGGGGGTCAGTGGGAAGAATGTCCCTGACATTGGGGGTCAGTGGGATGAATGTCCCTTACATTGGGGGGTCAGTGGGAAGAATGTCCCTTACATTGGCGGTCAGTGGGAAGAATGTCCCTTACATTGGGGGTCAGTGGGAAGAATGCCCCTTACATTGGGGGTCAGTGGGAAGAATGCCCCTTACATTGGGGGTCAGTGGGAAGAATGTCCCTTACATTGGTGGTCAGTGGGAAGAATGTCCCTTACATTGGGGGTCAGTGGGAAGAATGTCCCTTACATTGGGGATCAGTGGGAAGAATGTCCCTTACATTGCGGATCAGTGGGAAGAATATCCATTACATTGGGGGTCAGTGGGAAGAATGTCCCTTACATTGGGGGTCAGTGGGAAGAATGTCCCTAACATTGGTGATCAGTGGGAAGAATGTCCTTTACATTGGTGATCAGTGGGAAGAATGTCCCTTACATTGGTGGTCAGTAGGAAGAATGTCCCTTACATTGGTGGTCAGTAGGAAGAATGTCCCTTACATTGGTGGTCAGTGGGAAGAATGTCCCTTACATTGGTGGTCAGTGGGAAGAATGTCCCTTACATTGGTGATCAGTGGGAAGAATGTCCCTTACATTGGTGGTCAGTGGGAAGAATGTCCCTTACATTGCGGGGTCAGTGGGAAGAATGTCCCTTACATTGGGGGTCAGTAGGAAGAATGTCCCTTACATTGGGGGGTCAGTGGGAAGAATGTCCCTTACATTGGGGGTCAGTGGGAAGAATGTCCCTTACATTGGTGATCAGTGGGAAGAATGTCCCTTACATTGGTGGTGAGTGGAAAGAATGTCCCTTACATTGGAGGTCAGTGGGAAGAATGTCCCTTACATTGGTGGTCAGTGGAAAGAATGTCCCTTACATTGGTGGTCAGTGGAAAGAATGTCCCTTACATTGGTGGTCAGTGGGAAGAATGTCCCTTACATTGGGGGTCAGTGGGAAGAATGTCCCTTACATTGGTGGTCAGTGGGAAGAATGTCCCTTACATTGGGGGTCAGTGGGAAGAATGTCCCTTACATTGGTGGTCAGTGGGAAGAATGTCCCTTACATTTGGGATCAGTGGGAAGAATATCCATTACATTGGGGGTCAGTGGGAAGAATGTCCCTTACATTGGGGGTCAGTGGGAAGAATGTCCCTTACATTGGGGGGTCAATGGGAAGAATGTCCCTTACATTGGGGGTCAGTGGGAAGAATGTCCCTTACATTGGGGGTCAGTGGGAAGATCATCCCTTACATTGGGGGGTCAGTGGGAAGAATGCTCCTTACATTGGGGGTCAGTGGGAAGAATGTCCCTTACATTGGGGGGTCAATGGGAAGAATGCTCCTTACTTTGGGGGTCAGTGGGAAGAATGTCCCTTACATTGGGGGGTCAATGGGAAGAATGTCCCTTACATTAAGGGTCAGTGGGAAGATCGGCCCTTACATTGGGGGGTCAGTGGGAAGAATGCTCCTTACATTGGGGGTCAGTGGGAAGAATGTCCCTTACATTGGGGGTCAGTGGGAAGAATGTCCCTGACATTGGGGGTCAGTGGGATGAATGTCCCTTACATTGGGGGTCAGTGGTAAGAATGTCCCTTACATTGGCGGTCAGTGGGAAGAATGTCCCTTACATTGGGGGTCAGTGGGAAGAATGCCCCTTACATTGGGGGTCAGTGGGAAGAATGCCCCTTACATTGGGGGTCAGTGGGAAGAATGTCCCTTACATTGGGGGTCAGTGGGAAGAATGTCCCTTACATTGGGGGTCAGTGGGAAGAATGTCCCTTACATTGATGATCAGTGGGAAGAATATCCCTTACATTGGGGGTCAGTGGGAAGAATGTCCCTTACATTGGGGGTCAGTGGGAAGAATGTCCCTTACATTGGGGGTCAGTGGGAAGAATATCCATTACATTGGGGGTCAGTGGGAAGAATGTCCCTTACATTGGGGGTCAGTGGGAAGAATGTCCCTTACATTGGGGGGTCAATGGGAAGAATATCCCTTACATTGGGGGTCAGTGGGAAGAATGTCCCTGACATTGGGGGTCAGTGGGATGAATGTCTCTTACATTGGGGGTCAGTGGTAAGAATATCCCTTACATTGGAGGTCAGTGGGAAGAATGTCCCTAACATTGGGGGTCAGTGGGAAGAATGTCCCTTACATTGATGATCAGTGGGACGGATGTCCCTTACATTGGTGGTCAGTGGGAAGAATATCCCTTACATTGGGGGTCAGTGGGAAGAATGTCCCTTACATTGGGGGTCAGTGGGAAGAATATCCATTACATTGGGGGTCAGTGGGAAGAATGTCCCTTACATTGGGGGTCAGTGGGAAGAATGTCCCTTACATTGGGGGGTCAATGGGAAGAATATCCCTTACATTGGGGGTCAGTGGGAAGAATGTCCCTGACATTGGGGGTCAGTGGGATGAATGTCTCTTACATTGGGGGTCAGTGGGAAGAATGTCCCTTACATTGGTGATCAGTGGGAAGAATGTCCCTTACATTGGTGGTCAGTGGGAAGAATATCCCTTACATTGGGGGTCAGTGGGATGAATGTCTCTTACATTGGGGGTCAGTGGGATAATTGTCTCTTACATTGGGGGTCAGTGGTAAGAATATCCCTTACATTGGAGGTCAGTGGGAAGAATGTCCCTAACATTGGGGGTCAGTGGGAAGAATGTCCCTTACATTGATGATCAGTGGGAAGAATGTTCCTTACATTGGGGGTCAGTGGGAAGAATGTCCCTTACATTGGGGGACAGTGGGAAGAATATTCCTTACATTGGGGGTCAGTGGGAAGAATGTCCCTTACATTGGGGGACAGTGGGAAGAATCTCCCTTACATTGGGGGTCAGTGGGAAGAATGTCCCTTACATTGGTGGTCAGTGGGAAGAATGTCCCTTACATTGGTGATCAGTGGGAAGAATGTCCCTTACATTGGGGGTCAGTGGGAAGAATGTCCCTTACATTGGGGGTCAGTGGGAAGAATGTCCCTTACATTGGTGATCAGTGGGAAGAATGTCCCTTACATTGGTGATCAGTGGGAAGAATGTCCCTTACATTGGTGATCAGTGGGAAGAATGTCCCTTACATTGGAGGTCAGTGGGAAGAATGTCCCTTACATTGGTGATCAGTGGGAAGAATGTCCCTTACATTGGTGATCAGTGGGAAGAATGTCCCTTACATTGGTGATCAGTGGGAAGAATGCTCCTTACATTGGGGGTCAGTGGGAAGAATGTCCCTTACATTGGGGGTCAGTGGGAAGAATGTCCCTTACATTGGAGGTCAGTGGGAAGAATGTCCCTTACATTGGGGGTCAGTGGGAAGAATATCCCTTACATTGATGATCAGTGGGAAGGATGTCCCTTACATTGGTGATCAGTGGGAAGAATATCCCTTACATTGGTGATCAGTGGGAAGGATGTCCCTTACATTGGTGGTCAGTGGGAAGGATGTCCCTTACATTGGTGGTCAGTGGGAAGGATGTCCCTTACATTGGTGGTCAGTGGGAAGAATTACACCCTTACAGATAGCTAGAAAGATCAATGGTGTCAGCTGGAACATATCTGAGAGGCAGAATTTGGGTACTGCTTAAGGAACCCCTAGCAACCTCTGGAGGAACCTTAGGGTTTCACATGACCCTGGTTGAGAAACCTTGCATTAGAACTTACTGATCCATTCATTTTGTGCCCATTCACAAGTGCTGATCTTTCTCCTTTTTCTATTGTAAGGGGAAGGCAAGGGATCAGCACTGTAAACCAATCTGTATGACCAATCACATGGTACCCAGCCCCTGGGTCAGCTGGGTACAGGGCCTCTGTGCACCCTGCTGTCTAATGACATGGCGATCACTCGCCAGATTGGCCACCCTACGGCTATTCAACCAGTACTGGTCATAAAAGGCACTGCGTAAATTAAGGACCGCCGATGAAAAACTCACCATGGTACGTAAATGGTTAAAATATACCTATACTCAAATGTGAACATAAATCTATATGAACAGTATGTTATGAGATATATAAAGAGCAGTAGAAAGATCTACTTCTACTGCATGGAAAATTGCTGCTCCAGATTACTTTTAGTGCTGTCCGCCATGTGTAAAAGGCTAGGCACACGGTCATGTGATCTCTACTAATGGGTAGGGTGTCAGTCTGAATGGCGACGATCCCATTTCAGCAGAAATCACATGACCACACAAGACAGAGGAAAGCTTTGAACAGCATTTTTTTCCCAATAAAGGAATGTGTTTTCTCCCTTCTATTACCCTTTATTTATCCATCTTGTCAAGATAACGGTCCACTTGGATGCATAAACAGTATCACCACCAGGGCCGGGACAAGGGGTGGGCAGCAGGGGTAGCTGCCATGGGTGCATTGTTTTACTGTAGGGATGGGGGCACTGTCCTTTTGTTACAAGGCTGATAGGAGTAGTGATAGTGGCATCACCATCTGTCAGCCCAGTGCTGGGTGTGACGAAGAGAGAGCTGGGTGACGGTGCAGGCTGTCTTCTCTCCCCCCCCTCTTGTGGTGGGACTGCATTGGAAAAACTGCACCAATGCAAAATCTTTGCCCTTTGATAACGTGCACGAGCACGAAACGCGTTAGAGGGGAGCCAAGCCAGCGATGTCACGTGATTTTGTACCTTTTTGATATATTGTATGTTTCTACACAGGATATCACTACTGTACCTTGTGCATCATATTTAGACGCTATTAACCATTAGCCGCCCGGCCAATGGCCGTTTGGCGGCTTCAGAAGTGCCTCTCCACTCCGGGTGCACGCCATTTGGCGTGCTCCCGCACATGCGCCGTTTGCGCTAATGCAGAGCGGCGCAGCAGTGCGATCTGTCACTGGCCGTGCACCTCGGACACGGCCGATGACAGATCCGAGTACCGGCTCCCGTTGCTGGTACCTTGTGACCTGCTGTGACCAATCACAGCAGGTCACATGACAGTTGTATACAATGGATGGCTTCATTCATGATGCCATTCATTGTATACTAGTGTCTAGCTGTGAATGGTCACAGTTAATCACATGCACACGTCATGTGATTAGCTGTGACCAAATCACAGCTAAGCACAAAAAAAAAAAAAAAGCTGAATGAATCGATTTCATTCAGGTAAATGCTTGCTTATAGCAAAGTAATTCTTTGCTATAAGCAAATTGTGTAAAAAAAAAATAAAAATACTGATAACTTCCCCAAAGTAGTACAGTGTTACTATGGTAACATTGTACTACTTTGGTCATAGTAAAATATGAAAAAAAAATCTTAAAAAAAATAAAAAAAATGTAATAAAAGATTAAATATAATAAAAAAAAAAAAATATATATATATATATATATTTTTTTTTTTTTCATACTGTCACCAGTCAGTGTCCCTGTTCACCGCCATGCCAGTTATATGATGACGCTGTACTGCACTGGTGACAGTATGTAAAAAAAAAAATAGTGAAAATTATTTTTTTAATTTTTTCATTTTCCGAAAAATTATGACAAAAAAATACAACTTCAAAAAACTCCCCATGTCTCTTATGAAGTACGCCGGACTGTCTACTCTGCAAAAAGGGGTCATTTGGGGATATCTGTACTATTCTGACATTCTTGGACCTCAAGAAATTAGATTGGCTGTCAGTACTTCAGGATTGATCAATATTCAGATCTATCCCATAGTTTGTGAACTCTATAACTTTCCTACAAACTAAAAAATACATCCTAATTTGGGTTATTTTCACCAAAGACATGTAGCAGAATACATCTCGGCCTAAATTTATGAAGAACAATTATTTATTTGTAAACTTTTATAACAGAAACAAAGAAAAATTTGTTTTTTTTTCAAAATTTTTGGTCTTTTTTTGTTAATTTAGCAAAAAATAAAAACTCCAGCGGTGATTAAATACCACCAAAAGAAAGCTCTAGTTGTGTGAAGAAAATGATAAAATTTTAGTTTGGGTACAATGTTGTATGACCGCGCAATTGTCATTCAAAGTGTGAGAGCGCTGAAACCTGAAAAATGGCCTGGCCAGGAAGGGGGAAAATTGCCCGGTATTGAAACGGTTAACACTTTTATCCTAGCGCTCATGAAGCGCATTTTATAGTTACAATATTTTATGGGCTGTTTTATTAGTCTTATGTCATATTAGAGCGCTACATCCTTGTATACCAATGCAAAACCTGACTGACAGATCAGATGATTTTGACAAGTGACTGCTGAGCGTAGGATCATCATAAAGGAGGAAAGGGGGGGGGGGGGGACATTCTGGCATCTTTGCCCTGGGCGCTGGATGACCATGTCCCAGCACTGATCAGCACTATACTACTTTGCCCATTTCCCCAACAAGACATGAATCCATATTACCTTAAATCTTCGAGCCAGAAATTTATTCTTCATCTCCAGGTAGTTTCCTTTGTGTATCTCAGATTTAAAAGGCTCATTCAATATTAAGTAGCAAGGGTCGTTTTGTATATCCTGCCAGCGGGCATAGCCATGTCTGTAGGGGATAGCAATGAAGGACGACAACTGCTGGACAGACAATTATTAGTGATGCCACGTATGCCAGTCAACAATTAATCTGCAAACAAAGAGGGATTATCTGGAGGGAAGGCCATGCAATAATAAATACATCTCCTCCCCGGAGTGAGTTAACCTTTAATTACCAATAAATAAAGAGCAAGGATCGGCACCCCGCTGGGTTACACTAGTTGTGATGAACACAGAGGAGCCTCATGCTGACTGTAATGAAAAGGTCATTATGGCTAGGAGTGATTTTAGGGGTTATTATCGCATAGCTGGTGCAGCATCCCGCGAGACAAAATAATTAAAATGTTTTTGGCATTTATAGAAGAGCTCAGATTAAAACAAAAAAACATAAGATGAGAGCTGGCAAAGCCCTCCTCTCCTCCTGAAGACTCCTGGGATATATGACATCATTTGCCTAGGCATGGAAACCAAGAAGATGCCCAAGAAATGTACAAAAAAAAAAAAAGAAAAAAAAGAAAAAAGGAAAATATAATCTACCTCCCTATTTACAAATGCTAGCAGTATAAGGATATAAGGATGGACACAGGGGAACACCGATCGTCATACGGGACCTCTGTGTGAGGTCCCAATCATGTGATCACTGATTGGCCAATCAGTGATCACATGCAGAGTAGTAAGCAAGATGTCACTTCTGACATCATTGCTTACTACATGTGAAATCTGTGAATGATCACAGAGATCACATGGTACAGGGCTATTCACAACAGCCTTGTACCGTGTGACAAGCTGTGACCAATCACAGCTCACACAGTATTTCTCAATGGCTGCAGGAATGCAGCCAGAGAGAAGGAGAAATGATTGCTTTTACAGCCTTTATGGGTATAAAAGCAATCAGTGTAAAAAAAAAATTCTTCATCACCCCCCCACAAGTAGTACAGTGTCACCATGGTGACATTGTACTGCTAGGGTAACAGTATGTAAAAAAAACCCACAAATAATAATATAAAAAATAAAATAAAAATGTAAAAAATAATTTTTTTAAAATTAAAATTTTTGGTTATTTTTGGTTATAAACTAAATTGGGTTATTTTTTTTTACCAAAAGGATAACTGAATAAATTTTGGCCAAGATTTATGATGAAATATTATTTGGAAAATTTTTATAAAAAAAACACTTTTTTAAAAAATGTTTGGACTTTTTCATTTATATAGCAAAACAAATAAAAATCCCAGCGATGAATAAATACCACCAAAATAAAGTTTTATCTGTTTCAAAAAAATGCTAAAAAATTAATATGGGTGCAGTGTTGCATGACCGCGCAATTGTCATTCAAAGTGCGATAGCGCTGAAAGCTGAAAATTGACCTGGACTGGAAGGGGGTGAAAGTGTCCGGACTGGAAGGGGGGGGAAAGTGTCCGGACTGGAAGGGGGTGAAAGTGTCCGGACTGGAAGGGGGTGAAAGTGTCCGGACTGGAAGGGGGTGAAAGTGTCCGGACTGGAAGGGGGTGAAAGTGTCCGGACTGGAAGGGGGTGAAAGTGTCCGGACTGGAAGGGGGTGAAAGTGTCCAGACTGGAAGGGGGTGAAAGTGTCCGGACTGGAAGGGGGTAAAAGTGTCCGGACTGGAAGGGGGGAAAGTGTCCGGACTGGAAGGGGGTAAAAGTGTCCGGACTGGAAGGGGGGGAAAGTGTCCGGACTGGAAGGGGGGAAAGTGTCCGGACTGGAAGGGGGGAAAGTGTCCGGACTGGAAGGGGGTAAAAGTGTCCGGACTGGAAGGGGGTAAAAGTGTCCGGACTGGAAGGGGGTAAAAGTGTCCGGACTGGAAGGGGGTGAAAATGTCCGGACTGGAAGGGGGTGAAAGTGTCCGGACTGGAAGGGGGGGAAAGTGTCCGGACTGGAAGGGGGGGAAAGTGTCCGGACTGGAAGGGGGGGAAAGTGTCCGGACTGGAAGGGGGGGAAAGTGTCCGGACTGGAAGGGGGGGAAAGTGTCCGGACTGGAAGGGGGGAAAGTGCCCGGACTTGAAGTGGTTAAGTAAAGGGAGACTGGAATCTGAAAGATCATGGCCTACACACCCACTGGCTGTCCTACATTCTATTCTGCGAAGATGTAACAATCTTGGAAACCAATGAGAAGCACCAGCTGAAACATCTCTTAAAAATACTCAAATATCATCCGCTGTTGTGTTTCGCCGAAGGAACGCCTCAAAGGATACGTGACAATTCCAGCAAGCAACCAGTAATCGTGCCTCCTGTGCCATATGTCATAGATTTTGCCAGAAGAGACGGCGGCTCTTTCTTCATTCTGCCATAACGTATGGAGTTCTGAAACACAAAAGCAAATATTTATCATATATTTTTTTTGTGCACTGTATATCAATAGGTTTGTGGACATCTGATCAGCACAGCTACCAATATGTCAATGATACAGCAGCATACAAAGACATTGTAGACAACTGTGCTCTTCCAACCTTGTGGTAACAGTTTGGTGAAGACCCTTTTCTGTTCTACCATGACTGTGCCCCTGTGTACAAACCAGCTCCATAAAGACATGGTGTGACCAGTCTGGCGTGAAAGAACCCAAGTGTCCTGTACAGGTCCCCGACCTCAACCCAACTGAACAAATTTTGGATGAATTGGATCAAGACAGGTCTTCTCAACCAACATCTCCATGAATTTGATGAGTCTGGCGTGGAGGACTCAAGTGTCCTACACAAAACCCTGACCTCAACCCTACTGAACACCTTTGGTATGAATTGGAACACCGATGGTGGACCAGGTCTTCTCATCCAACATCAGTCCCGCCCTTAGAGGTTCATGAATAAAGAACTCTACCAATAATGATCACTCCTTTCCAAATGGATACACGATATGGCCCAAACGATGTAGACACTCCTGCAAATGATGGGGTTCAGGTGTCTCCAGTGAAGAAAATTGGCCTGGGCAGGAAGGGGGGAGGGAAGTGTCCGGACCTGAAGTGGTTAATGACCTCCTACCTTCCAGAATCGGTCCATTTTCAGCAGCAGTCAACAAAGAGGTCAGCTCGGCCAAAAAACTCAAATTTTAGTAAGGTGGAAACTGACAAAGAATTACTTGTCAGCTTTTCCCTGCAGTAGTTAATCTCCGCACCCTACCAGATGATAACAAACATGTAATTCTATGTCATGAGGAGGTGTGGCACCATTGCTTGGCTTTGTAAAAATCGTGGCCAGTGGAAATAACTTAGAATTCTTATAAAAAAAAACAAACAAAAACTAAACAAAAAAAAAGACACACACACACAAAAAAACCCCCACTGGGATTGATTTACTAAAGGCAAATAGACGGCGCACTTAACTTAGTAAATGAGGGGAAGCTCTGCTCACTTCCATCATCCAATCATGGTTTTTTTCCCCCCTTTATTTTCTTTGCATGTGATTAGGTATTCTTTGTAAAGTGAAGCTTCCCCTCATTTACTAAGCTCTGGAGCAACTTCCCTTACAAAGTGCACAGTCTATTTACCTTTAGTAAACCAACTCTGTTAAAATACATTACCTGTGAACCCGCCATCTGCAATGTTAAACATAAATTTAAATTTTCCGCCATCTTCCTGTTTCCCGCTTTCATCTTCTTGTTTTACACAGTTTTCTCCATTTTGTTGCTTCACACATTCTTCTTTTTCCTCGGGTTTGCTGTCCTCTTCTGTAAAAAAAGAAAAAAAAAAATATTCAGAGGCATAATTTAATTTTTTAGGGGAGGGAAAAATCCATCCAACCAAGATGCAGGAAGGACATCTTTCTTTTATCAGAGTGTTCTCCAATTTGACTAAAAGTCAGGAAACCCCAACACACATTTCAATGCATGGTTTGTCGAAGACCGAAGTGTCTGAGGACACAAGATTACCATTTACAGTTTAAAAAAAATATGTGATTATGCATATAGTTACATCGTTACTCTGGCTGAAAAAAGATGAAAGTCCATCCAGTTCAACGATTAAAAAAGTTATAATCCTACACCCACATTTGATCCAGAGGAAGGCAAAAAAACCCAGCAAAGCACGATCCAATTTGCTCCTACAGGGAAAAAATTCCTTCCTGATCCCCCGAGAGGCAATCGGATATTCCCTGGATCAACTTTCCCTATAAATGTTATATCCAGTTATATTCTGTGTATCCAAGAAAGAATCCAGGACTCTGTGATGACCTCAGGGTGAATAAATCTACACCAGTGGTTCTCAACCTTCCTAATGCCGTGACCCTTTAATACAGTTTCTCATGTTGTGGTGACCCCCAACCATAAAATTATTTACCCAGTAATCATAATTCATGAGTGTCCTTTTACCTCCAATACTGCTGCTTTCTACACAGTAGCTGCTTTTAACAGAGTAGCTGCTCTTTACACATCGGAAATATGTGTTTTCTGATGGTCTTAGGGGACTCCTGTGAAAGGGTCGTGGGGGTCGCGACCCACAGGTTGAGAACCACTGCTCTACACCGAGTTCACTATATGAACCACTGATGTATTTATACATGGAGATCATATCCCCCCTTATGTATTATACATGGAGATCATATCCCCCCTTATGTATTATACATGGAGATCATATCCCCCCCTTATGTATTATACATGGGGATCATATCCCCCCCTTATGTATTATACATGGAGATCATATCCCCTCTTATGTATTATACATGGGGATCATATCCCCCCCTTATGTATTATACATGGAGATCATATCCCCCCTTATGTATTATACATGGAGATCATATCCCCCCCTTATGTATTATACATGGAGATCATATCCCCTCTTATGTATTATACATGGGGATCATATCCCCCCCTTATGTATTATACATGGAGATCATATCCCCCCTTATGTATTATACATGGAGATCATATCCCCCCCCCTTATGTATTATACATGGAGATCATACCCCCCCTTATGTATTATACATGGAGATCATATCCCCCTTATGTATTATACATGGAGATCATATCCCCCCTTATGTATTATACATGGAGATCATATCCCCCCCCCTTATGTATTATACATGGAGATCATATCCCCCCTTATGTATTATACATGGAGATCATATCCCCCCTTATGTATTATACATGGAGATCATATCCCCCCTTATGTATTATACATGGAGATCATATCCCCCCTTATGTATTATACATGGAGATCATATCCCCCCTTATGTATTATACATGGAGATCATATCCCCCCTTATGTATTTATACATGGAGATCATATCCCCCCTTATGTATTATACATGGAGATCATATCCCCCCTTATGTATTATACATGGAGATCATATCCCCCCTTATGTATTATACATGGAGATCATATCCCCCCTTATGTATTATACATGGAGATCATATCCCCCTTATGTATTATACATGGAGATCATATCCCCCTTATGTATTATACATGGTGATCATATCCCCCCCCCCTTATGTATTATACATGGAGATCATATCCCCCCTTATGTATTATACATGGAGATCATATCCCCCCTTATGTATTATACATGGAGATCATATCCCCCCTTATGTATTATACATGGAGATCATATCCCCCCTTATGTATTATACATGGAGATCATATCCCCCCTTATGTATTTATACATGGAGATCATACCCCCCCTTATGTATTATACATGGAGATCATATCCCCCCTTATGTATTATACATGGAGATCATATCCCCCCTTATGTATTATACATGGAGATCATATCCCCCCCTTATGTATTATACATGGAGATCATATCCCCCCTTATGTATTATACATGGAGATCATATCCCCTCTTATGTATTATACATGGAGATCATATCCCCCCTTATGTATTATACATGGAGATCATATCCCCCTTATGTATTATACATGGAGATCATATCCCCCTTATGTATTATACATGGAGATCATATCCCCCCTTATGTATTATACATGGAGATCATATCCCCCCTTATGTATTATACATGGAGATCATATCCCCCCTTATGTATTTATACATGGAGATCATACCCCCCCTTTATGTATTATACATGGAGATCATACCCCCCCTACATACATTTATCAACATTAAACCTCATTGGCCCCATAGTCCCCAATTACACAGAGCATTGAGGTCGGCTTGTAAGTTGGAGACATCCTGTAAGGACGTTATTTCCCGGCACAGCTTGGTGTCATCTGCAAAGACTGAAATGGGATTTATAAACCCAGATCCGATATTGTTAATATATAGATTAAAATGTAAGGGTCCCAACACTAAACCTTGGGGTACTCCACTAACAACAATGAACCTTGGGGTACACCACTAATAACACTGAACCTTGGGGTACACCACTAATAACACTGATCCTTGGGGTACACCACTAATAACACTGATCCTTGGGGTACACCACTAATAACACTGATCCTTGGGGTACACCACTAACAACAATGAACCTTGGGGTACACCACTAATAACACTGAACCTTGGGGTACTCCACTAACAACATTGAACCTTGGGGTACACCACTAATAACACTGATCCTTGGGGTACACCACTAATAACACTGATCCTTGGGGTACACCACTGACACCCCTAGACCATTCAAAGTATGAATCATTAACCACTACTCTATGAATACGAACTTTTAGCCAGTTTTCTATCCATTTACATTTGGATTTTTCCAGCCCGTAGACTTTACCTTACACATTGGTCGTGTGTTGGGAACTGTGTCAAATGCTCTTGCAAAATCCAAGTATACCATGTCCACAGCCACCCCTCTGTCCAAGTATACCATGTCCACAGCCACCCCTCTGTCCAAGTATACCACGTCCACAGCCACCCCTCTGTCCAAGTATACCACGTCCACAGCCACCCCTCTGTCCAAGTATACCACATCCACAGCCACCCCTCTGTCCAAGTATACCACGTCCACCGCCACCCCTCTGTCCAAGTATACCACATCCACAGCCACCCCTCTGTCCAAGTATACCACATCCACAGCCACCCCTCTGTCCAAGTATACCACGTCCACCGCCACCCCTCTGTCCATTATTACATTACATTACATTACATTGAGTTTATATAGCGCCAAAGGGTTTGCTCAGCGCTGTACAATAGAGGGGGGGACAATACATGAAACATTACAGCAGCTACGAACAGCACACGAGGGGTAAGAGGGCCCTACTCTTTCGAGCTTACAATCTGGGAGGGAGGGGGTAGTGGTACAGGAGGAAGTGGCTGTGGGGGATGGAGTGGTAGGAGGAATGAAGGAGAGCAGCAGTTAGGTGAGGGTGGGGTAGGCTTCCCTGAAGAGGTGGGTTTTCAGGGAGCGCCTGAAGGTGAGGAGGGAAGGTGACAGTCTGATGAATTGGGGTAGTGAGTTCCAGAGGATGGGGGAGGACCTGGAGAAGTCTTGCAGACGTGCGTGTGAGGAGGAGACCAGGGAGCAAAATAGAAGGAGGTCCTGTGAAGAGCGAAGGGTACGGGTAGGGTGGTACTTGGGAATCAGGTCGGTGAGGTAGTTAGGGGCAGTGTTGTGAATGGCTTTGTAGGTCAGAGTGAGTAGTTTGAATTTGATGCGTTGGGCGATAGGGAGCCAGTGGAGGGAGAGGCAGAGGGGGGTGGCAGAGGTGGAGCGGCTGGTGAGGTGGATGAGTCTGGCAGCTGAGTTCAGGATGGTCTGAAGCGGGGAGAGTTTGCACTGGGGTAGGCCGGTGAGGAGGGAGTTGCAGTAGTCAAGGCGTGAGATAATCAGGGAGTGCACAAGTAGTTTAGCGGTGTCTGGGGTAAGGAAGGTGCGTATTTTGGCGATATTGCGGAGGTGGAGCCTGCATGTGTTTGTCAGTGATTTGACATGAGGTTGGAAGGAGAGGTTAGAGTCCAGAATGACCCCAAGGACTTTGGCTTGCGGGGCGGGATTGATGGTGGTGATGTTAGTAGTGATGGATAGGATGGGGGGGGGGGCGCGGGCAGGGAGGGAAGACGAGAAGCTCGGTTTTGGAGAGGTTGAGTTTGAGGAAATGGAGCGACATCCAGTCAGAGATGTCGTTTAGGAGGTGAGTGATGCGGGCGGAGAAAGTGGAGGTGAGGTGGGGGGTGGAGAGGTAAATTTGAGTGTCATCAGCATAGAGATGGTAGTTGAAGCCGTGGGAGTGTATGAGTTTGCCAAGGGAGGAGGTGTAGATGGAGAAGAGAAGGGGTCCAAGGACAGAGCCCTGGGGGACCCCAACAGAGTATATCACATCCACCGCCACCCCTCTGTCCAAGTATACCACATCCATTGCCACCCCTCTGTCCAAGTATACCACATCCACAGCCACTCTGTCCAAGTATACCACGTCCACAGCCACCCCTCTGTCCAAGTATACCACGTCCACAGCCACCCCTCTGTCCAAAGTCTTGCTCACCTCATCATAAAAAGAAATCAGATTTGTTTGACAACTTCTGTCTTTCATGAATCCATGATGTCTGTTGCTTAAAAATATTTGTTTCCAGTAAGAACTCCTCTATGGGGTCTTTTATTAAACTCTCCAATATCTTCCCAACTATAGAAGTTACACTAACAGGTCTACAATTACTTGGGAAAGATTTTGACTTGTCAGATATGTTATGCCCCCTTACTTCAGGATACTCTGCAGAGTTCTCCCCCCTTACATCAGAATACTCATCAGAGTGCCCCCTTCAGGATACTCAGAGTGCCCCCTTGTATCAGGGTCCCCACCAGGATCCCCCTTACATCAGGGTCCCTGTCAGAGTGCTTCCTTACATTAGGTGTCCCTACCAGAGTACCCCTTACATCAGGTATCCCCACCAGAGTCCCCCTTACATCAACTGTTCCTATCAGAGTGCCCCCGTCAGGATACTCACAGTGCCCCCTTGTATCAGGGTCCCCACCAGGATCCCCTTTACATCAGGGTCCCTGTCAGAATGCTTCTTTACATCAGGTGTCCCCACCAGAGTCCCCTTTACATCAACTGTTCCCATCAGAGCGCCCCCTAACATATGATCAGTTACTCCATTAGAATGCCCCTTTACATCAGGTTTCTGAATCAGAGTGCCCCTTTAGATTAATTGTCCCCACAATACTGGCTCATGGATCAGTGTATGCACTTTCAGAGACCTGGGTGAGGGGCGCTAAATTAAAATCTTGGTGGCACAGCCCACCTCATCACCCCCCTAGATCCAGCCGTGCCTTTTTTGCAATACAGTTTTATAGTGTGTCTACACTTAGAGGAGCTTCTCTGCAGCGTACTCCAGATACACAAATATGCAGCCCCATGGGGAAAAAAGCCCAGTCCAGTGTGGCCACATATTTGCAAACACTCGGAGTCAAGGGGTTAAGGGCTCATTCAGACAATGTCTGCGTTTGGATCTGTGCACCTGTTCCTGCCCTCATGTCAAATTTTTGACACACGTCTGTGCCCGTGCAACTGCTGCATCTACTTCTATGGGCTGCTTGTGCACAGCTCCAAGGTGGATGAACACACAGAATAGAGGATGGGTCTCAACAACCATCACAATGAGCCCTAAAAAGGAAACTACTGTTTCTCCTAACAAAAATGCTGGATGCTTGGCCTCCATACTGTGAGCTGAGGCTGGAACAAGCATGCAGCTTCTGAACTCCAGCTATGCATACTCCATCCGGGTCAGTTTCTCAGGCACTAAACCCTCGGATAAACACCAAAGCTTGGTCATGAGCGTTTTTAACCACCCATCCGGCCGTTTATATACATGGGCCCGGACGGGAGCAGTGCAGGGGCAGGTGGTTGTTTATAAATGTTCGCCCCGCCCCCTGCTTGTGCATGCTCCCTGGAAGCGCGCAGCACCGCAATCCAGTGTCCGCTGTGTCCTCCGGACACAGTGGAACACTGATCGTTGTACGGGATCTCTCTGTGAGGTCCCGATCATGTGATCACTGATTGGCCAATCAGTGATCACATGCAGAGTAGCAAGCAAGATGTCACTTCTGACATCATTGCTTACTACGTGTGAAATCTGTGAATGATCACAGAGATCACATGGTACAGGGCTATTCACAACAGCCTTGTACCATGTGACAAGCTATGACCAATCACAGCTCACACAGTATTTCTCAATGGCTGGAAGAATGCAGCCAGAGAGAAGGAGAAATGATTGCTTTTACAGCCTTTATGGGTTTTAAAAGCAATCAGTGTAAAAACTGTGACACTGTACTGCTAGGGTGACAGTATGTAAAAAAAACCTCATAAATATTAATATAAAAAAATAAAATAATAATGTAAAAAAAAATTTGAAAAATTATAATTTTTGGTTATAAACTAATTTGGGTAATTTTTTTTTTTACTAAAAAGATAACGGAATACATTTTGGCCAAGATTTATGAATAAAGATTATTTATTTGCAAAAGTTTATAAGAAAAACACTTTTTTTCAAAATTTTTGGACTTTTTCATTTATATAGCAAAAAAATATAAAAATCCCAGTGGTGAATAAATACCACCAAAATAAAGTTTTATATGTCTCAAAAAATTCAAATGGGTACAGTGTTGCATGACCGCGCAATTGTCAAAGTGCTGAAAGATGAAAGTTGGCCTGGACTGGAAGGGGGGGGGGGGGAAGTATCCGGACTGGAAGGGGGGGAAAGTGTCCGGACTGGAAGGGGGGGAAAGTGTCCGGACTGGAAGGGGGGGAAAGTGTCCGGACTGGAAGGGGGTGAAAGTGTCCGGACTGGAAGGGGGGTGAAAGTGTCCGGACTGGAAGGGGGGGAAAGTGTCCGGACTGGAAGGGGGGGAAAGTGTCCGGACTGGAAGGGGGGGAAAGTGTCTGGACTGGAAGGGGGGGGAAAGTGTCCGGACTGGAAGGGGGGGGAAAGTGTCCGGACTGGAAGGGGGGGAAAGTGTCCGGACTGGAAGGGGGGGAAAGTGTCCGGACTGGAAGGGGGGGAAAGTGTCCGGACTGGAAGGGGGGGAAAGTGTCCGGACTGGAAGGGGGGGAAAGTGTCTGGACTGGAAGGGGGGTGAAAGTGTCCGGACTGGAAGGGGGGGAAGTGTCCGGACATGAAGTGGTTACAGCAGAGCTCAGTGAGGACGGGCTACATATATTCTCAGTGCAGGTTAGCTGTAATAGAATGGAAAGCAGAAGGTGTCACCATCAATGCCATTTGGAGGTGTAGATAGCCGGACGTACCTGACTTAGGTTCCTTGTCCTCTATTTTGGTCTGAGTGCTGTTCAGTCCTGTTTTTTCCAATGATTTTTCTTCTTGAATTGCTTCAGCTGTAAAAGGGATCAGTGTGAACTTTACATGGTATACGTGATCGGCCGTGATCAAAGCTATAGTTCATTTCAATGATCTGTAATGGAGGTGTCTGGCCATGTTCATACATGCCTTTAGGAGTCTGCTCAGTAGAGTCTTTTTCCTCGTCTTCTTCAACACCATCGTTTACTTGCTTTTCTTTACCTTCTAAATGTTCACTTTTCTCTTCAGGTTCTTCCTTCTCCAGTTTGGTTGCCGGCTTAAAAAAAAAAAAAAAAAGGTATATTACATAAAACCACTTCAACACCCGGCCAATTCTGAATCTTCTCACATATATGTAAAAGTCTATATATGTAAAAGTCTTTTTTTTTTTAGTTAGAAAATTGCACAGAACCCCCAAACATTATATGTTTTTTTTAGCGGGGGGTCTGGAGAATAATATGGTGGGTGTTGCAATTTTTTATGTCCCACAGTATCTGCGCAGTGGTTTTTTGCAAACACTATTTTTCTTTTTTTAATCACTTCCTGTCCGGCCTATGTACATAAACGGCCGGACGGGAGCAGTGCAAGGGCGGGCAGCTGTTTATAAATGGCGCCCGAATTAACAGCCTGTGCGAGCCCCCTGGGAGCACGTGGCACCGTGATCTGGTGCCCGCTGAGTCTAGAGGAGAACACTGATCGCTGTACGGGACCTCTGTGGGGTGTGGGGGCGTGTATAGAAGGGGTTGTCCTATAGAGGGGTGTGGGCGTGTATAGAAGGGGTAGTCCTATAGAGGGGTGTGGGCGTGTATAGAAGGGGTTGTCCTATAGAGGGGTGTGGGCGAGTATAGAAGGGGTTGTCCTATAGAGGGGTGTGGGCGTGTATAGGAGGGGTTGTCCTATAGAGGGAGTGTGGGCGTGTATAGAAGGGGTTGTCCTATAGAGGGGTGTGGGCGTGTATAGAAGGGGTTGTCCTATAGAGGGGTGTGGGCGTGTATAGAAGGGGTTGTCCTATAGAAGGGTGTGGGCGTGTAAAGAAGGGGTTGTCCTATAGAGGGGTGTGGGCGTGTAAAGAAGGGGTTGTCCTATAGAGGGGTGTGGGCGTGTATAGAAGGGGTTGTCCTATAGAGGGGTGTGGGCGTGTATAGAAGGGGTTGTCCTATAGAGGGGTGTGGGCGTGTATAGAAGGGGTTGTCCTATAGAGGGGTGTGGGCGAGTATAGAAGGGGTTGTCCTATAGAGGGGTGTGGGCGTGTATAGAAGGGGTTGTCCTATAGAGGGGTGTGGGCGTGTATAGAAGGGGTTGTCCTATAGAAGGGTGTGGGCGTGTAAAGAAGGGGTTGTCCTATAGAGGGGTGTGAGCGTGTATAGAAGCGGTTGTCCTATAGAGGGGTGTGGGCGTGTATAGAAGGGGTAGTCGTATAGAGGGGTGTGGGCGAGTATAGAAGAGGTTGTCCTATAGAGGGAGTGTGGGCGTGTATAGAAGGGGTTGTCCTATAGAAGGGTGTGGGCGTGTATAGAAGGGGTTGTCCTATAGAAGGGTGTGGGCGTGTAAAGGAGGGGTTGTCCTATAGAGGAGTGTGGGCGTGTATAGGAGGGGTTGTCCTATAGAGGGGTGTGGGCGTGTATAGGAGGGGTTGTCCTATAGAGGGGTGTGGGCGTGTAAAGGAGGGGTTGTCCTATAGAGGAGTGTGGGCGTGTATAGGAGGGGTTGTCCTATAGAGGGGTGTGGGCGTGTATAGGAGGGGTTGTCCTATAGAGGGGTGTGGGCGTGTATAGAAGGGGTTGTCCTATAGAGGGGTGTGGGCGTGTATAGAAGGGGTTGTCCTATAGAGGGGTGTGGGCGTGTATAGAAGGGGTTGTCCTATAGAGGGGTGTGGGCGTGTATAGAAGGGGTTGTTCTATAGAGGGGTGTGGGCGTGTATAGAAGGGGTTGTCCTATAGAGGGGTGTGGGCGTGTATAGAAGGGGGTTGTCCTATAGAGGGGTGTGGGCGTGTATAGAAGGGGTTGTCCTATAGAGGGGTGTGGGCGTGTATAGAAGGGGGTTGTCCTATAGAGGGGTGTGGGCGTGTATAGAAGGGGTTGTCCTATAGAGGGGTGTGGGCGTGTATAGAAGGGGTTGTCCTATAGAGGGGTGTGGGCGTGTATAGGAGGGGTTGTCCTATAGAGGGGTGTGGGCGTGTATAGGAGGGGTTGTCCTATAGAGGGGTGTGGGCGTGTATAGGAGGGGTTGTCCTATAGAGGGGTGTGGGCGTGTATAGAAGGGGTTGTCCTATAGAGGGGTGTGGGCGTGTATAGAAGGGGTTGTCCTATAGAGGGGTGTGGGCGTGTATAGAAGGGGTTGTCCTATAGAGGGGTGTGGGCGTGTATAGGAGGGGTTGTCCTATAGAGGGGTGTGGGCGTGTATAGAAGGGGTTGTCCTATAGAGGGGTGTGGGCGTGTATAGAAGGGGTTGTCCTATAGAGGGGTGTGGGCGTGTATAGAAGGGGTTGTCCTATAGAGGGGTGTGGGCGTGTATAGAAGGGGTTGTCCTATAGAGGGGTGTGGGCGTGTATAGAAGGGGTTGTCCTATAGAGGGGTCTGGGCGTGTATAGGAGGGGTTGTCCTATAGAGGGGTGTGGGCGTGTATAGGAGGGGTTGTCCTATAGAGGGGTGTGGGCGTGTATAGAAGGGGTTGTCCTATAGAGGGGTGTGGGCGTGTATAGAAGGGGTTGTCCTATAGAGGGGTGTGGGCGTGTATAGAAGGGGCTGTCCTATAGAGGGGTGTGGGCGTGTATAGAAGGGGTTGTCCTATAGAGGGGTGTGGGCGTGTATAGAAGGGGTTGTCCTATAGAGGGGTGTGGGCGTGTATAGAAGGGGTTGTCCTATAGAGGGGTGTGGGCGTGTATAGAAGGGGGTTGTCCTATAGAGGGGTGTGGGCGTGTATAGAAGGGGTTGTCCTATAGAGGGGTGTGGGCGTGTATAGAAGGGGTTGTCCTATAGAGGGGTGTGGGCGTGTATAGGAGGGGTTGTCCTATAGAGGGGTGTGGGCGTGTATAGGAGGGGTTGTCCTATAGAGGGGTGTGGGCGTGTATAGAAGGGGTTGTCCTATAGAGGGGTGTGGGCGTGTATAGGAGGGGTTGTCCTATAGAGGGGTGTGGGCGTGTATAGAAGGGGTTGTCCTATAGAGGGGTGTGGGCGTGTATAGGAGGGGTTGTCCTATAGAGGGGTGTGGGCGTGTATAGAAGGGGTTGTCCTATAGAGGGGTGTGGGCGTGTATAGAAGGGGTTGTCCTATAGAGGGGTGTGGGCGTGTATAGAAGGGGTTGTCCTATAGAGGGGTGTGGGCGTGTATAGAAGGGGTTGTCCTATAGAGGGGTGTGGGCGTGTATAGAAGGGGTTGTCCTATAGAGGGGTCTGGGCGTGTATAGGAGGGGTTGTCCTATAGAGGGGTGTGGGCGTGTATAGGAGGGGTTGTCCTATAGAGGGGTGTGGGCGTGTATAGAAGGGGTTGTCCTATAGAGGGGTGTGGGCGTGTATAGAAGGGGTTGTCCTATAGAGGGGTGTGGGCGTGTATAGAAGGGGCTGTCCTATAGAGGGGTGTGGGCGTGTATAGAAGGGGTTGTCCTATAGAGGGGTGTGGGCGTGTATAGAAGGGGTTGTCCTATAGAGGGGTGTGGGCGTGTATAGAAGGGGTTGTCCTATAGAGGGGTGTGGGCGTGTATAGAAGGGGTTGTCCTATAGAGGGGTGTGGGCGTGTATAAAAGGGGGTTGTCCTATAGAGGGGTGTGGGCGTGTATAGAAGGGGTTGTCCTATAGAGGGGTGTGGGCGTGTATAAAAGGGGGTTGTCCTATAGAGGGGTGTGGGCGTGTATAGAAGGGGTTGTCCTATAGAGGGGTGTGGGCGTGTATAGAAGGGGGTTGTCCTATAGAGGGGTGTGGGCGTGTATAGAAGGGGTTGTCCTATAGAGGGGTGTGGGCGTGTATAGGAGGGGTTGTCCTATAGAGGGGTGTGGGCGTGTATAGGAGGGGTTGTCCTATAGAGGGGTGTGGGCGTGTATAGGAGGGGTTGTCCTATAGAGGGGTGTGGGCGTGTATAGGAGGGGTTGTCCTATAGAGGGGTGTGGGCGTGTATAGAAGGGGTTGTCCTATAGAGGGGTGTGGGCGTGTATAGAAGGGGTTGTCCTATAGAGGGGTGCGGGCGTGTATAGAAGGGGTTGTCCTATAGAGGGGTGCGGGCGTGTATAGAAGGGGTTGTCCTATAGAGGGGTGTGGGCGTGTATAGAAGGGGTTGTCCTATAGAGGGGTGTGGGCGTCTATAGGAGGGGTTGTCCTATAGAGGGGTGTGGGCGTGTATAGAAGGGGTTGTCCTATAGAGGGGTGTGGGCGTGTATAGAAGGGGTTGTCCTATAGAGGGGTGTGGGCGTGTATAGGAGGGGTTGTCCTATAGAGGGGTGTGGGCGTGTATAGAAGGGGTTGTCCTATAGAGGGGTGTGGGCGTGTATAGAAGGGGTTGTCCTATAGAGGGGTGTGGGCGTCTATAGGAGGGGTTGTCCTATAGAGGGGTGTGGGCGTGTATAGAAGGGATTGTCCTATAGAAGGGTGTGAGCGTGTAAAGGAGGGGTTGTCCTATAGAGGGGTGTGGGCGTGTATAGGAGGGGTTGTCCTATAGAGGGGTGTGGGCGTGTATAGGAGGGGTTGTCCTATAGAGGTGTGTGGGCGTGTATAGAAGTGGTTGTCCTATAGAGGGGTGTGGGCGTGTATAGAAGGGGTTGTCCTATAGAGGGGTGTGGGAGCGAGTATAGAAGGGGTTGTCCTATAGAGGGGTGTGGGCGTGTATAGAAGGGGTTGTCCTATAGAAGGGTGTGGGCGTGTATAGAAGGGTTTGTCCTATAGAGGGGTGTGGGCGTGTATAGAAGGGGTTGTCCTATAGAGGGGTGTGGGCGTGTATAGAAGGGGTTGTCCTATAGAGAGGTGTGGGCGTGTATAGAAGGGGTTGTCCTATAGAGGGGTGCGGGCGTGTATAGAAGGGGTTGTCCTATAGAGGGGTGTGGGCGTCTATAGAAGGGGTTTGCAACTTACAGGAGGCTAGTGACCAGATCTTCCAGTGGCGGTATAGTGACCCCTTACGGTCACCCATAATTGAGGGGTAACAAAAAGTTATTTTCCTAAAGTAATCAAACAATCAGAGACAATAGGCAGAACGTTGCTATATAATACATCTTCATGTGTAACAAATACAGTTTGAAGAGTCTGAAGCAAAATGTGGACATCAGCTAATCTGATTCTTTACAAAAAAACCAAAACAACAACAACAACAATGTAGTCACACGCGTCACGTCATGAAACCATTATCAGTAAACGGACCACTCGTAGTAAATGGACGGCTTTTCTCCTGGGATTACATCACAAGGTGGTTTTCACATCCACAGCGATTTCTAAATGGCTTCAAATTACATTTTAGTCTAAAAGGAATGGACACTTAGTGTGCTCTACAGAGGAGATGGGTTTATGGGGGTTTCTTGCCTTCACTTCTATCAAAAATTCTTTTTTATTTGATTATTGTATGATGGGTTTGGGATGGAAAGCTTTAATCCCATATACAGATAGGCCATCAGGTATGTCGGTATGTTTCCTCAAGTACAGGTACCACTATAATCCTCTTCTG